>NC_056621.1:16894908-16927408 GCF_018340385.1 Cyprinus carpio | reverse complement strand
AGTGAAAGCATCTACTTCTTGTTTGCAGTCATTATCCATAAGCTTCTGAAAGCATGCTATTTATACCCAGCTAGCATAGCTTCTTCAGTGACGTCAGTCTGATTGCTCTTTGAGGAACCACAGAAAGCCGTAAATGAGACATGAATGATGGACATCGTCTCATAATAGTCTCATAATAAGTACGGCCTATGAGTTGCTGTAAGACCGACCAATTGAGCTGAAGACAATAGCCTTGTCTGATGCGTTATTCTTTCTTTGAATGTGGTTTGATTTCACTGATTATATTTATAGCTAAAAATTGCGTTTTCACATTTTCTGAGGAAAATCTCATGGTGTTCGTAATAGATGTACCTTTGTTGAAGTAGCTGTATAATGTGCTGGCAAGGACAATAATGAATCACACACTGCTTAGAGCCAGAAAATGTGTTTGTATAGAGTATTTTCCAAGAACCTTAATGGAATTAATCTTAATAAAATAAAGCCCATTTCTTCTAAAACCAAGCTTTTAGCCGAGGAGAAAATGAGTCTTGTTTGCATCGATTGTGCCACTCTGACACTCACGGCGTGCATTTGCTGTAATTTGTCATGTGGAACGCTGTGTGTCTGCATCTCTAAGTGTCACAGTTCTCAAGCGCTTCAATAACTAAGACACTGAGTGAAGTAACAAACCAACAGAATGAAAAGACTTGAAAAATAAAGAACCTGCGTATTATTTATAATATTTATAGTATTATTTTCAGGTTTTCATTGACACCTGAATTAGGCCAAAGGCGGCATATACCAACGTTTACATCAAACTCCAAAAAGAACATAGAATATCATGAAATTAACATGGTATTATTATGATAAAGGCCCAAAAACATGGGTTTGCTATGGTTTTGCATTCAAATACCATGGTTTTACTATGGTAAGTGTCCAACAACATGGATTTACCATGGTACTGCATCCAAATACAGTATTACCATGGTAAATAACATGGTATCATACATACCCAAAAAACTTGGTATTTCCATTGTAAATAGTACTACCGCAGTACATATGGAAACAACAAAACATTTCCAGAATAAATGCTAAATAACATGGTTTACCATGGTGCTGTATTGAAATAACATGATAGTACTGCATTATATAGCCCAAAACCATGGTATTTCCATGGTAAATGCCTAAAACATGGTCTTTCCATGCTATCACATCCAAAAACATAGTATAGTTATGGTAAATGCCAAACAACATGGTTTTACAATGGTACTGTGTCCAAATAGCAGTGTATTATCACAGTACATGTGGTTAAAACACAGTTTTACCATGGTGCTGCAACCTAATAACATGATATTACTATAGTATACGCCCCAAAACATGGTATTACCATGATAAATGCCTCAAAACATGGCATTTACATGGTATCACATCCAAAAAAGCATGATATTGCCAAGGTACCGCATCCAAATAACCAGTTTTACCACAGTACATGTAGAAAGACATGGTTTTACTCCAGAAAAGGAAGAATAGCTTAGCAATAGAGACTTACATTAAGGTGCTCTGAGGTAGTAAACATAAGCTCTTCATTAGACGGGTCCAGCCTGTCGAAGAGTATTGTGTCGGCTCCTTTTGAGTAAAGCTTTAACTGCCCCTTTGGGTTCCTCACTGCGGAAGAGACAGAAAATGAGAGTGCTACTTATAAATGTCTAAGTATTAGTGCTGTCAAACGATTAATCGCATCCAAAATAAAAGTTTTTGTTTACATAAAATATGAGTGCACACTGTGTATATTTATTATGTATATATAATTACAAACACATGCATGTATATATTTAAGAAAAATGTTACATTTATAGATTAAATATATTTATATGTAATATAAAATATACTAATATAAATATATCAATTTATATACTGTACATGTAAATATTTTCAAAATAAATACTGTACGTGTGTGTATTTATATATACATAATAAATAAAAACATAGAACACATCTATATATTTTGTAAATGAAAACTTTTATTTTGGATGCGATTAATCACGATTAATCATTTGACAGCACTACTAAGCATACAATAAAACAGTTTCAACAGACCGGACAGCTACTGATTCATCTATGTGAAAGAATGAATTATGCATACAGACCAATAAAAATAAATACGTCAGGGATGATTCATAGCTTTTGTGAAAGATTAAAGGTATGCAAAAAATACTAGACTTTGACTGTGTTTAAAATGAACAGACATGCAAATACTTAAAATATCCCATAATACAACTAATAAAGAGATGAAAAATACAACCAGAACCTACCAATAACGCTCATTCTCTTCCGCACATTGTTGAAGTCTAAGATGGCCAGTAGTTGATAGGTGACTGCCTGACCCATCTCATATAAAGTGATGGTTTCTGGAGTTCTGGAGCGAAATACGAAGCCGAAGTTGCGTGCAGCAGTAACCAGGGCTCCTTCATCCGGAGATTGTGCCTGATACACCAGCTCCCCTTGAACAATTCATTTCAGAGGTATTTTGGTCAAATTCTTTTGCTGCATTTACAACAAAAGTGCTACTGGGATATGAAGATATTGAAGGTGTTTGTGGTCCAGTTTACCCTCATTTCTCTCTTCTGGCATGATGGTGTGGCAGAGCGCTAACAGACGGAAGAATTCCTGCACCAGAGGCTCTTCCAGCTTGATGGCCTCGACCAAGCTGCTGTCATGGAAACGGAATTTCCGGTCCATCAGTGGGTTGAAGGAGAAATCTACACATGGTGTTTTCTACAAGAGTCAGAAACAAGCATGACGGCCAAATACTGCACCAGACTGGACAATGTCTGCTTTATGAATTTTTCTTTCTATCCTAAAATATAACAAACAATATTGTTTTTAGAATAATATTTGTATGCCTTTTTAATTGTAACAATAATAATTTATTATAATAAATTTACATATAATTAAAAAAACAATTGGTTTCATTACCTCTGTAATATCCACTTTATGCCCAAACTCGTCATAAACATCACCTAGACAAACAAAAGCATAGCCATCAATGAATATACCCACATGTCTAGACGTATAAGTGTGGACGTATAACAGGAAGTGTGCAAGCGTACCGTAGGTCTTCCCATTGATGGAGCACTTATTAAACACCATGATATTCTGGGTGAGGGTGCCTGTTTTGTCTGAGAAGATGAACTCCACCTGGCCCAGCTCCTCGTTGAGGGTGGTGGTCCGCGCCTCGGCAGGAGTGGCCTTACGGCTGTAGTACATTCGTCTGTCCCAGTTTATAAAGTAACTATGGCCCAGCCGCAAAACCTCTACACTGTAACAAAATAAGTTTCATGTGACTGACTGAGACTTATTTTTGGTGTTTTATGAAAACATTGAACTGCAAAGTAGAAAAAAACACAAGGTGAAAAAGTGTTGTTGTTGTTGTTTTTTCCATTAAAGGTGTTGTGTAAAATTGTTGTCAATCCCTTCTGTACACGTTCTTTTCTCTGTCATTTTTTTCTCCATATGTTCTCAAGTCAACACATGAAAAACTGCAAGCTAACAATTTACACATTTTACCTTGCAGTTCAGGGCTTATAACCAATGGAAGCACATAAGAAACCACGTAAGACAAAAATCAAGCTTTGCTAAATTATAATTATGAGAATAAAGAGTGACAAAAAAAGTTTAAATTATGAGACACAATTATGAAGTCATAGTGAGATAAAAAGTCTCAATTGTTACATAGAAATTCAAAAGCATGTGATAAAAGTCATAATTATGACAAAAGTCACTTATGATGATTAAAATTGTCAATTTTTTTTATTATGAGATAAAAATCAAAATGATCACATATTTAAGGGGTGCTATTATGCTTTTTCACTTTTTTAACTTTAGTTAGTCTGTAATGTTGCTGTTTGAGCATAAAAAAAGATCTGCAAAGTTACAAAGCTCAAAGTCCAATTTAAAAGTAGATATTTTATTTAACAGAAATCACTTTTTAAAAACTACAACGAACAACTCTTTTGGACTATAACAAATATTTTCCGGGATTTGAGATATCACAAAGATCGACGAATGGGACAAGACCTGGTTGAGCTGCACTAGAGAAGGCAACAAGTGTTATATCACTATGTCTGAGACACGCTACTTTTCCCAAGGCAGACGAGCTTAGAGTGGTTACAATCATCTGGGTTTAAATCACGCTCAAATTGATTTGATTTTGACGCAATATTTAAACTGAAGCTCACAGTAGGCAGGTAAGGGGCATGACATTTCCTGACCAGGCGCCGAGTGGAGCCAATCACAACACACACTGGCCCAGCTAACCGATCACAACACACACTGGCCCAGCCAACCGATCACAACACACACTGGCCCAGCAAACCGATCACAACACACACTGGCCCAGCTAACCGATAACAACACACACTGGCCCAGCTAACCGATCACACACACTGACTGGCCCAGCTAACCGATCACAACACACACTGGCCCAGCTAACCGATCACAACACACACTGCCCCAGCTAACGACCGATCACAAACACACACTGGCCCAGCTAACCGATCACAAACACACACTGGCCCAGCTCAAACCGATCACAACACACACTGGCCCAGCTAACCGATCACAACACACACTGGCCCAGCTGGCCCAGCAACAACACACACTGGCCCAGCTAACCGATCACAACACAGACTGGCCCAGCTAACCGATCACAACACAGACTGGCCCAGCTAACCGATCACAACAACAACACAGACTGGCCCAGCTAACCGATCACAACACCCTATTAACTACCTCGATCACAACACACACTGGCCCAGCTAACCGATCACAACACACACTGGCCCAGCAAACCGATCACAACACACACTGGCCCAGCTAACCGATCACAACACAGACTGGCCCAGCACAAACCGATCACAACACAGACTGGCCCAGCTAACCGATCACAACACACACTGGCCCAGCTAACCGATCACAACACACACTGGCCCAGCTAACCGATCACAACAAACACTGGCCCAGCAAACCGATCACAACACACACTGGCCCAGCAAACCGATCACAACACAGACTGGCCCAGCTAACCGATCACAACACAGACTGGCGCAGCTAACCGATCACAACACACACTGGCCCAGCTAACCGATCACAACACACACTGGCCCAGCTAACCGATCACAACACAGACTGGCCCAGCTAACCGATCACAACACAGACTGGCCCAGCTAACCGATCACAACACACACTGGCCCAGCTAACCGATCACAACACAGACTGGCCCAGCTAACCGATCACAACACACACTGGCCCAGCTAACCAATCACAACACACACTGGCCCAGCTAACCAATCAGAGTGCATTTTGTATTTCAGAAGGCCGGCCTTCATTTGATACAGGAACTATTCAAGCCGTTCATGCCAGACTGGGGAGAGAGGTGTTTTTAATAATGTAAAATATGTGAAAAATAATGTTTCTCGAACAACCTAGTGTGAGAGCCTGTTCTAGTACACCCCCAAAACAAATCCAACACCTTGTAAAAGAGCATAATAGGAGCCCTTTAAGTCATAGTGAGATAAAAAGTTGAAATTATTACATAGAAATTCAAAAGTATGTGATAAAAACCAAAATAATGACAAAAACTCAATTATGAAGATTGGAATTAGGGCTGGACATTTAACCGAAAACAAACTGAAACTCAGAACCTCTAACCAATGTAATTTGTAATTTTCCCATTTCGGTTATTTAATTTTTTTTAATCCTGTTAATACTTTCCCCTTAAAAACATACTCCCGTGTGTGTAGTCTGCGCTGTACGCACGTGTATGGCCATAGTGCTCGCGTCTTTTGCAGTGTCTCGCAAGTGAGTGGCGAGTTAAAAGAATTTAAACTTTTACATGCAGCACCACTCATCAATGTCAGGTTCAAAACAGTGGACCAATCAGAAGACCCCGGAGGCAAGCATTGCAAGCTTTTGTTTACAGCAGAGCCGGCTCTGATATATACATACAGTACATAAACAAGCTTATGTATGTTTATTAAAAATTGAAAATGCTTAAAATAATTAATATAACTTTTTTCACAAGACGTCTTCATTTCAAGCAATGTGTGCTTTGATTTCAACTGTTCGAAATATTCAACAAATAACCATAAATAGTGTGTTTCCTTCAATTATTTTAAAATCGAAGTGAAGTTGAATCAAGTTTTGATTTTAAGTCATATCATCCCAGCCCTAATTGCAATTATGTAAAAATTTCAAAAATTATGAGATAAAAAGTCATAATTATGATATAAAGTCAACATATGACATTTTATCATTATTATAACATAAAATGCAGAACTTATGACATAAAAAGTCACAACCGTGAAAAAAAAATTCACACAACATTTTATCTCATGCTTTCGACTTTTTAACTTACCATTATAATTTACCAAAGCATTTTTTATGTAGTAGAAATGGGCTTACATACATAGCACATATACAATATTTGATTTTAGGGACATTTTTGTCAACATTTTTTTAAAGTGTGTTGTAGACACTTGATGATGGTTGAGTGGGAAGTTTAGCGATTAGGAATGGTTTGTGGGATTTTTGTGTACACAACCACCCTGTAATGATAAAAAAACACCCAGTGCTTTTTTTTCTCGAATCAAGCCATTCATAGATTCTTGTCAGAGTGACGTCACATGGGCAGGCCCCACCCACGCCATTGGCGAACACTGCTATTTACCATAGACCCACCCTGAGTGAGCTGTCATCAGTCCACCATTGTTTCACCAATGGAGCAGATGTAGACAAGAGTGTCTCCTAAGCGATTGAAGTGTTTTGTTGTTGGATGTAATAATGAACATAGCAGTCGTCATTCACTCCCGATATCTGAGCCGCTGAAGACGCAGAGGATTACTTTTGTTTTTGAAGGGAATGCGCCACAGATCTACCTAAATGCATCTATGTTCACGCAAATCATTCTTGATCCAGTTTTTAACCAAAGTATGTTATAGACATTTCATTAAGATCCTAAAAAATCATACCAACTTGTGGAAAATGGGCATCTGATGACCCCTTTAAGCAAATGATATTGCGTTGCTGCTTGATGTTCAATGTCAATTCTGACTCCTGAATCAAACTAGTTTGCCAACACACTATGTAATCTGACCTACCTAACATATAGTGAGATGGGTACGACAGTGTTAAGGATGATAACGTAGGACCAGAACGTCAGGAAGCCAGAGAAGACTGCACTGATGGTAAGTTCCTTCCACTGAAGATACTCCCAAAAGTTGCTGCCTACTTTCTGCTCCCAAATAGTGTTTCCTATAGCCAATATAATCCCCATACAGATGAGAAATCCAAAGATCTGGAAAAAAAAACAAGAAATATTGCATCATATTTCATCTTCTTAAAACATGCAAAACCTTTTACAATAACAAAATGAACTGCCCTTTTGAAAGTCTGCGAGCATGAGTAAGTGAGATGCCACATGTCGATCAATCCCAGCATGCCGCTCAGACACTCACCCACAGAACTAAGGTGTTCATCAGTTTATCGATGCTGGTCCGTTTCAACTTCGTCCTCCCACAGTTTTGCATCAGCTTGGTTTGAAGTCCTACGGAAAAGCAGAAAACCCAGAAGACTCACAGAACATAGCTCATCTCATGGACAGATAATGGAGTGCGTTCGGCATAGTTCATACCGTTAATTACAGATGAGCCATTCAACAAGTCTCTGAGGAGCATCTACTCAACACAGCTAATCAATCGTCCGTGAAAATGCCATTCTGCTAGGACAATTAACGGAGTATTGAAGAGACGTACCTGCGAAGATAACCAAGCCGAAACACCACTCGGTATTACGGAGAACGCAGCCTCTCAGGAGCATTTTCTCATTGTCCAGTGGGTACTTGTTATCTTTCCAGAACAGAGTCCCTGTGAACTTGTCCAGTTTGTTGTTGGGAGGCTCGCAGATGACTTCACCTGGGAGACACGTGACACGAAGATGAGGCTGACGTTCATTCAGAAGCAAATAGTGTTCAGTTATTTCAGGTTTATCAATAGCTTCGGCTTTTCATTGTTACATGTTCTAACTCTGACATTTTCGCCTATTGGTACGCGATCCGAAAATACTGAGTACACATATAAATGCAAATTAACTCACTGCTGTTTATCCGTGTGGGAAAGTTCATTGTTTCAACAAAAAGAGTAGTAGTAACTCTATATTATATAAATGCATTATAAAATATATCAAAGCATTAAAAACAAACAAAAAACAAAACAAAACAACAGCATTATAACTACATTTTTATGCAGTGTTGTGGGTCATCTCCAAGGTGTTGACACACAGTTGCTAAGGTGTTGCTAGGGTGTTCCAGGCAGTGTTGTGATTGGTAACTAAAACTTGAATTTTTACTTATAGTTTTTGTTAATTGAAATGAAGCGAATAAATGAAGAGATAAACTATAAATATGTTATAGGTGGTGTTGTGATTTGTAAATATAAAATTATATATAATTTATTATATATAAAAGGTGTTGCAGGTGGTTGTTATTGTTAATATTTTACTATAACTAAAATTATTAAATATTAATTTATTATATATAAAAAAATATTTTTGTTAATTTAAATATATATTGGAAATAAAATAAAATATAAATATTCAGTCCCTCCAGGATTTTGCGATCGCTGGATTTATCGCAAAATCAAGCAAACTGGCGCAAATATCACCGCAAATTTTGAGAAAAGCCGCAGCAAAATCAGTCATTTTTAGGACGCAAAAATCATATAAAAGTTCTGCGAAATCCTGGAGGTACTAAATATTGCATTAAAAACATAAAGAAAAAATAGAAACATAAAAATTACAAATGTTGCACTGGCAACCAATTGAAATTAAATAAGTTTAGGTTGAAGTGCCAAAATTACTAAAACTTAAATAAAAATAAATAAAAAGCATTAAAAAAGAAACAAAAACAATAACACTACATTTTTTACATTTTTTGAGGGATTGTGATGGTTGCTAAGGTGTTGCTAGGATGTTTCAGACAGTGTTGTTATCAACTAAAACTAAAATATTTTCAGCAATTAAATAAAGCTCAAAATAAAATATAAATTAAATGTAAAAATATTAATATTAGACAAAAACTGTAAATAAATAAATCAATCAATCAAGTGTACAAATTTGAAATATTACCTTGGCAACTAACTGAAATTAATTTTCATAGAAATAAGTTAAAGCTAAATAAAAATATTTGTTACAAAAAATAGTTAACTAATAAAAATGTCAAATTAATACAGCAAATTTTATTTCTTAATTTTTTTTTTTATTAATTTCTTAAAAAAAACATTATATGGATAATATTGAAATAACACTGGCTCCAAGTGCTTACTTGGGAAAAAAAAGTCGACCTAAAGCCTCTATATACTGTTCTTTATATATTTTACAGGAATTTTTGCTGTCCGTTTTATCGTTGCCCATACTAAAATTGCAAGTCCACTCACTAAAGTAATAACACACCACTAATAAGCCACATAATTTGAACTATCATTCATATCTAGCATAAGCAATATAGGATAAGTGTGTTCAAATCCCTAACCCCTAACAGAAGCACTAGCAATAGTGCTTCTACCTAGCAAATGACATTTTCCAATTTCAAGCATGCAGCAGCTATGCTCTACATTAACTTTAATGGAATTCAAGTGAAAACACTACAAATCTCATTACAAACGCTCCTTGACAGCTTCAAAAGATTTGTTCAAGCATACCAGAGGCCACACAGATCAATCTGACGGATGCAGTAAGTGTTTATGTTCACTCAAGCTGACTCAAGTTTATTTCTGTTGATGGTGCACTAATCGTATGTTTGAAGAAAGCTTTACCATTAAAGTCTGCAAGCTTCGCAACATCGTCCCCGAGGTCTGAGGTCACAGTCAAGGCTTGGCGCACCTTCAGGTTGGTCTCTCTATTAGAAAGAGTCAATAGCATGAAAGAAGCTCATGTTCATGTCAGGCTATAGAGTCACAAAATCAAATTTACTGGATGTTGAACAGTCCAAAGGGAAGTGAGGCCCGCGACTGTAGCGCCGCAACACATTTCACAGAAAACTCCTCACCCATCAAGCTCTGCAGTCTCGATATAGCACAGTCCATAGGGCTCACTGCTAGAGAGGAGGAGAAGGTCAGCCTGTAGACAACAGAGAGAGGAGACACTCAAAGTCCTGTAAAACTCATAAATCATGTGCTGGATGAATCTACTGCAGATAGTTCTTCACCATACAGTGCTCTCACCTGCTAAAGTCCACAGATAATGCTAGATCATCAAAATCCATGCATTGGATTAGTTTTGTCTATGCTTTTAGTGTCAATTTGATGGCATGATTGTTATATTTAGGGACCAAGGTTTTTATGCCTTTTTTTTTTATTTAATTCTTTTGTTGTTTTTTTTTTTTTTTTATTTTATTTGGTTTGGTTTTGTTTTGATTTTGTTTTGTGATTTTCATGTAATGAAATTGTTTAAATTACATTTCTGCTCATCACTTTTTAACTTTCAACTAGGGGTCCAGGGCCCACTAGGGGGCATCAAGAAGACTTCAAATATTTTCAAAAGAAAAAAATGACAAATAAATTCAAATATGCCAAAAACACCAAAAAAAAAAGGAAAACATATCTATTAAAGTTGGCCTGTTTGGTTATAGTATATTCGAAAAAGCTTAACACTTACAGCAACAAACTGATTGTTCTCAAGTTTGATGATATCACCCACTCGTACATTCATCCATTTCTCATTCTGCAATCTGAAACAGATTGTGTTTGTCCCATCTCTTAAAGCATTTACAGTTCAATAATTGTATCTCAACAGCAAGAGATACAGCAGAAAATGCGGATACGTGGCATAAATGCACTTACTTTCCTTTGATGAGTACCTGAGACTGCCGGGTGTTGACTTGTTGATCACTTTTATGGCGGAACTGAAATCCAGAACAGATCAATCACAGCAAACATCAGCTCAGCTTATTTCAAGCAGCCCACATTTCTTTGTAAACTCAGTGTTCAGAGTCGTAAAGATCAACAGGACTAGAGTAGATTCTCACATAGTCATCAGTAGCATCTTTGACAGCTGTGATAGCCAACACCAACACCAAAGGCACAATGGTGGTGAACCACGAAAGAGAGGAGATTTCTGGAATTAACTGGAACACACAACAGAGTGTTAGTGTTGGACAACATTAAAGCCATAGTTCATAATTCTGTCATCATTTATTCTTGCTTCTGTGGAACACAAAAGATGTTTTGGACTAGTTTTGTCCTTACAATCAAAGTCATTTTTGGCCCCAAAAAAGTCATTTTTTACAATATCTTCTCTTGTGTTCCACAGAAAAAAAAGAAGGTCATACAGGTTTAGAATTGACATTTTCAGTTTCAGACATCAGAGATCGTGATATTTCTTTTTTGTCACTTTTAATTAGGAACCATGAAATCCAGTATCAAATTTATAAATGAGGCTCCAGATTTATCTTCAGTACACAGGTCTTGTAATTTCACAAGTGACCTTAAAAGGCTGGCAAACCTGCAGTATCAGCAGTACCAGGAAGTAGGCGTTCGCAAAACGTTGAAACTGTTCAAACAAGTTAATGGGCAGAAAGGTGAAAACGTTGTATTTTGCTGTCTTGATGTGATTGTCCTGGAAAAAAAATATACAGATAAAAAAAAAATTTTTTTTGACTTGGACAAATATAATAAAAAGTTTTTAGGATAGGACAATATTTGGCAGAGATACAACTTTTTGAAAATCTGGAATCTGAGGGTGCAAAAAAATCTAAATACTGAGAAAATCGCCTTTAAAGTTGTCCAAACGAAATCTTAACAATGCATATTACTAAAAAATATTAAGCTTTGATATATTTACAGTAGGAAATTTAAAAATATCTTCATGGAACATGATCTTTACTTAATATCCTAATGATTTTTGGCATAAAAGAAAAAATTCTATGTAAAAGAAAATTTGATCATTTTGACCCAAACAATGTATTGTTGGCTACTGCTAAAAATATACCCCAGCGATTTAAGACTGGATTTGTGCTCCAGGGTCACATATTGAAAATAGTTATGCTGCCCAATATTTCTGTGGAAACTTTGATGAATAGAAAGTTCAAAAGAACAGCATTTATTTGAAATACAAATCTTTTATAACATTATGAATAAAAAAATTAAATCAAACGTGCCTGTTCACAAAACATGAACAGAATGAATCTGTCTGCATCAGATATAAACTGATCCACATACAATGGTATAATCCATACATAAATACATTCTGGTCATATTTCACAAACAAGCCCAATGAGTTGGTTCTTAAAATGAAATTTTGTCACATTATGAAATCATTATGATTTGTTCTACAAGTAAAACATCAGCAATACATCACTTCTTTTTCAAAAAAGCAGTCATATCCATAAAACATTTTACAATAAAAGACATTGACAGACTTACAGCATAACTGAACCTCTCGTTGTAGTCGCGATCGTTGGCTCGAACATGTCGTTCTTCTTCTACAGTGGAAGAGAAGTTTCGTTTAGTTAACTATTAGTAAGATCAGAGACACCATCAAGTGCATTTCCATAAAAAAAGCCATAACAGTTGTGAACTTTTATAACAACATGCACCCAAAACCAAAATCCTTATTGTGTATCTCAATTCCAGTATGTTTGTCCACTAAACTGATACTCCTCATAATCTCCTCTTACTCAATTTCTAAGGAACCATAAATGGGCTCGATATTTTCCAAAGCCAGTAACGGCGCCATCCCGAGATCATCAGTGAATATCACTCAGCAAATGAGGTTAGTAAAAATAGAAAGAGTGTAAGTGAGAAGCTATCAAACGTCTCCTGGAAGACATTTCCATAGATGCAATCCAGCTCTTCCAGTATATATCATCTCGCCCTCCCAATCCCACAAGTCCTTGCAGCTCTACCTTGTCCAGGTGATTTTGAGCGTGGGTTCCAATCTCCTCTCCATGGTACTAACATCCATAGCCATCGCAGCGCCATTGCCTGTTATCAATGTCATTCTTTGAGCGGCACAAACAAACATTCAGGCATTAGATTCAACTCTAACTTCACAGAGTCATTAACAAGACAGTCAAAGAATGAGATGCACAGTCTGAGGTGTCTGCTTTCTGTTGGGCAGCTAGGTTTGTGGTATGTAGCAGCCGTTGCCTGCACTTGTCTGTGATTGCGAGAGACTGTCCCGTCTGAGGAATTTCATCACCTGCAGGGCTTATGCTAATAGCACAAAGCTACTCCTAATTATTTAGCAGCTCTTTACTCAGGAGTTAGTGAAGCGTCTGGCATTATAAACACAGGTCTTGTTTTTGGAAAAGCCCAGAGAACATTTTTAATGCTCTGAAGTTGCTCTTTCATTTTTGGGTAATTAAAAGGTTTTACAAATAAAGGTATAAACAGCACCGTTGTGAAAAATCATTAAAATGAGATAACAACCCTCACATATCAGTCTTCAAGAAAAATCTGTTGTATTCTGGATTCAACATGGATTCAATGTTATGAACTATATAAATATTAGGCATGGGTAAAAAAAATATCATTATCTCAATATTAATCGATTCTCTTTTTTTATGGAACGATATCGATTCTCAAATCCCAAGAATCGATTAGTGGACGGAACATTGAAGGGCACCTCCCATCCATTAAATCGCAATTAGCTTTGTGCTTTGGTGCTTTTAATATGAAACAAAGTCTCAGGTTTGAATTTATGTCCATTGTATTGCAGTATTCAAACAATAAATGCCGTTTTGGCGCTGTTTAATGTGGAGTGACAGATCGCTGTAGTGCATCAGACGCGGCAGTGCGTAGCGCACGTAAACTGATCATAACCTCCACATTAATACCAGCTTCAGCACAAAATAATCATGATTAAACATCAGAAGGGAAGTTAAAAGAAAGAGTACAACTTTACAATCTCATGTCTCATGTAATCACTCAATCAGTGTTTCAGCCGGACATAGACCTCAATATAACTGCTTGTAAACAACATAACGTCACATTTACCTCAGAAACAAACATATTCGGTGACCATAAACTCATTGGTCAGACAGAAAATAAACTGTAGAGGGCGGTATTTTGCTAAATATATGCACCATATAACATATTCATTATAATTTTTACTGTTCTTATGTTTCATTTATGTTTGAATAAATACATATATTTTTTATGACAGTCACTATTTAAATGTTTATATTTTTAAAAAAATGAATTGAAGTAGAAATATTATGTAATTGTAACTTTGTTATTTTAAAAACTTATTTTTGTAATTTTAACAGTTGTATGCTATAGCTTACAAATCAGTCAGTTTTAACCTTCAATATTATAGTAATGTAGTACCAAATGACTCTCATGTATATTTTACAGCATTAGAAAATTGGGCATGTACTGATACTATTATGTATACAAAATAATCTATATTGAATCGAATCGAATTGGTAATCGTATCGAATTGTGAAAGAGAATCCAATCGAATCGTGAAATTTGTGTCAAAACCCAGCCCTAATAAATATAATACTTTATTATTTCAATTAAATTATAGTTTAGTTCATTTATATTAATAATATTAATATTTTACATGATTATGCACAAAATGTTTTGGGGTCCGTAATTTTTTTTTTTATGGAATAAATGCTTTTATTCAGCAAGGATGCAAGGATATTCAAGACATTTATAATATTACAAAAGATTTCCATTTCAAATAAATTCTGTTCTTTTGAACTTTCTATTCATCAAAGAATGCTGGAAAAATGTACCATGGTTTCCACAAAAAAAATTAAGCAGCACAACCGTTTTTTAACATTGAGAAATGTCTCCTAAAATTCAGCTTTGCAATCATAGAAATAAATTACATTTTATAATATTTTCAAATTATTTTAAATTATAATAATATTTCATATTATTACATTTTACTGTATTTTTGATCAAATAACTGCAGCCTTGTTGAGCACAAGAGACTTCTTTCAAAAAGATTAAAACATCTTTCTGATCCTAAAACTTTGAACAGAACTACTGCTTCTGAAATTATTATTAATAATATATTTTTTAATTATTATATTTAATAATATATAAAATACCAATTAATAATAAATAAATCACATTCTTTTTGGAATTTAATGAATTAAATAAGTCATAAAAATAATATTTCAGATCCTGAATCCCAACTGAATGAGCCATGTTTGTAAAATAGCTTTGGTCACACACACACATACACACACTCTCTCTCTCTCATATGTATAAAAATGTATTTTCTATCCCCTTACACTAAACCTACCCCTCATACAAAACTTTCTCCATTCTTAGATTGTACACACACACACACGCACACACACACACACACACATACACACACACACACATACACACCACATACAGAACAACTATAAATAACTAAAATGCTTCCTGCTCTTGACTTGTCTGGGACACATCTTACTCTGTACTTCTGCACAGACTTTAATCAGGTTAGACGACATACTGAATTTAAAGCTGATGAAAATGAGGCTGTGAAGGATAGACTTATAGTCTTTACACAAGGTCCTACATCATGTCATTTTCACAACTCACAACTTTCAAAACTGTTTTATTGAGTTTACTGAAAGTTTTTTTTTTTTCAGAAAGACGTTAAAGTCATTATTAAACAGCAGTACAATCCACTGAACGTGTTGTATCTCGTTTTCACTCATATCAAAAATTAAACATGGCGCTAGCCTGAATAAGGTCTCTTACCCCATGTTTCATCATCTCTCTCAAATGTAAATAAGTTCAAAGAAGTCCTGCCCACTGCATGCCATTCAAATATATAAGCCGTGGCATATCGAAACCTCTACAAGTTGACACATTTTTACCGTTAATGTCACACCACACTAGTCCTGTGTATAGCAAATTTGGAGGGACCTGATGAGAAAAGTGTGATTACATATGAAATCTTTACACTGTGGTATCTTGCCAGAACAGAGCACAGTTTAATACATTGTTCTGAAGCATATGAGATTACTGGAGGCTTTTTGAGAAACATCAGGAAACTAAAGTCTCCATTTGCTCTCCTTTTAATTTTATTGCTGTCTAAGAAGCACTATAAGGTACAAAACAGGGCCTTGTTTTTTTAATAAATGGTCTTTGAAAGCACGTGCTAACCATCAGAAAAACACTGAAGGTCAAACTAAAAATAAACCTTATATTAGGTTTATAATTTTTTTCAACCCTGTTACTGTTTACAGTGTCTAAATATGTTTAAAACCCTGATTTTGTTATTTTCTAGCAATAAACATTAAACAAAGAATGGGCAACATGGTAAATGTAGGGTTGTTATCACAACAACAACACTTGCAGCATGGCATATTGCATCCTCAACTTCAATCTCATATTTTTGTATGTGTGATTCAATAGCTGAACTCTCTGAACCCCAGGATCTACTGTTCTACTGTACAACATGGGCGATGTTCTTTGTGTTACTGCAACATCAAGGTGATGGGAAACATTAATCATTACAACATAATCCATCTGAATCGATCCAAATTTGGGAATCTGGGCTTGGATCCAGTTTATATTTTTGCTGAGGGTCACATTATATCACAGACCGAACAAGCTGGCTGGAGTTGTGTTGCACCACAGCCACAGCACTCACTCCAGACTTTCCTCAAGTATTGCTAAACATCACGCTCACAGCCAAAAGACCTGAAGAGGAACTGGAACTACACAGGACTTACCAAATGAGTGAGACTCTGGACGAAATACCACACTGTTTGTGCTTCTTACAGTAATAATGATCAAACTAACAGTTGCCTGGTGGACAATAAGATGGTGATAAATCCTATTACACTGAAGGAGGGACCTGCGCCTCATGTACAGAACTAAATATATAAGAATCTTAGGGTAGAAATGCATAGCAACATGCCACACTATAGCAGGGGAATGGGGAAAATACTAGGAAAAATCTTGTTTAGTTCTGTTTTACTCAAAATCCGATTACAGGATTTAATAGGAAAACCACAGAATCTTTACCACAACTTCAAGAATATTACTTAACTTCTTTTCTCAAAAAGCTACAAACCAGTCAACCATTACAAGAGAAGCATAGTAAATAATTTATGCATTCATTTTTATTTTTATTTTTTTTTTGGTTTGTTGACTGCTAGGGCTTTGTGAAACATGAGAATTGTTTCCTCATTTAGCTCAACCATTAATAATTAAACAGTTTCCACACCCAGATGCACCAGATGAGTTTACTCTCTGTTCCCACATTTGCCCCCAGCACACAAATTGCGCATAAGGTATAAAATCACATACAACTTTCCTAAACTACTACTAGGTACTTCCATGGTTCAGGTAAAAAAACAAAACCATGATCTTACCCAGTTCTTTTCTGAATAGGGTTTTAGAATTAAGCTATTTGGTTCTGTGGAGAATTTCTTGACGTCACATTATACGTTCTACACATCAGTATATTGTGTTCTGGGTTTATAAAGCAGAAATACATTGATTCAGAAGTATAAAAAGCTGTTTCCTACTTATTGATGCAGTTAACCATGTCAATCTTATAATTTGGCTTGTTAGACCAAACGTGGATGATGTTAGTAATGCCAGAAAATGCTCACTTTGGAAATCTGTTATATTGGAAACAGGCAGTTTAACCTTCAAACTTTTGACTTAATACCAGAGTATTCTTCAGTTTTTACAAACACTTAAGCCCAGAGTATTCTTCAGTTTTTACAAACACTTAAGCCCAGAGTATTCTTCAGTTTTTACAAACACTTTAGCCCAGAGTATTCTTCAGTTTTTACAAACACTTAAGCCCAGAGTATTCTTCAGTTTTTTACAAACACTTAATACCAGAGTATTCTTCAGTTTTTACAAACACTTAAGCCCAGAGTATTCTTCAGTTTTTACAAACACTTAAGCCCAAAGTATTCTTCAGTTTTTACAAACACTTAAGCCCAAAGTATTCTTCAGTTTTTACAAACACTTAAGCCCAGAGTATTCTTCAGTTTTTACAAACACTTAAGTCCAGAGTATTCTTCAGTTTTTACAAACACTTAAGCCCAGAGTATTCTTCAGTTTTTACAAACACTTTAGCCCAAGAGTATTCTTCAGTTTTTACAAACACTTAAGCCCAGAGTATTGTTCAGTTTTTACAAACACTTAAGCCCAGAGTATTCTTCAGTTTTTACAAACACTTAAGCCCAGAGTATTCTTCAGTTTTTTTACAAACACTTTAGCCCAGAGTATTCTTCAGTTTTTACAAACACTTAAGCCCAGAGTATTCTTCAGTTTTTACAAACACTTAAGTCCAGAGTATTCTTCATTTTTTTGAACACTTAAGCCAAAAATATTTTTTTGTTTTTACGTGAACACTTAATCCCAGAGTATTATTCGGTTTTTAGGAACATTTAAGCACAAAATGATTCTTTGTTTTTTCATGCAAATACTTAAGTTCAGAGTATTCTTCAGTTTTTAGGAACACTTAAAGCTAAAGTAGTGTTTTTTTACACAAACACTTAAGTCCAGAGTATTTATTTATTTATTTATTCAGTTTTTACGAACACTTAAGACCAAAGTATTCTTTGTTTTTTTATGCAAACACTTAAGGCCAAAATATCCTTTTTTTTTTTTTTGTGAATGCTTAATGCCAGAGTATTTTCGGGGTTTTTTGGAGTCATACTCCATCCCAAAATACATTTTTTGTCATTAATCACTTACCCCCATGTCGTTTCAAACCCGTAAAAGCTTCGTTCGTCTTCGGAACACAATTTAAGATATTTTGGATGAAAACTGGAAGGCTTGTGACTGTCCCATTGACTGCCAAGTAACTTACACTGTCAAGGTCCAGAAAAGTATAAAAAGCATCGTCAGAATAGTCCATCTGCCATCAGTGGTTCAACCGTAACGTTAAGAAGCGACAAGAATACATTTTGTACGAGAAGAAAACAAAAATGATGACTTTATTCAACAATTCGTCTCCTCTGTGTCTCTCCACATCACCATAGTGCCATTTAGGAGAATACGAGCTGAACGCAAACTGCATACGCTCTTCACAAGGATACGTTTTCAACCGTGTATTTACGCTTTGATTTGAAAGAAAACAGTGAATCCGTGCAGCACGGCTGACACAGAAAAGTGTAAGCTGCCTGCGTACTGCTCATATTCTCCAAATGGCTAAAAATTGCTAATAGTTTTTAGGTTACGTCACAGCAACCTTGATTTGCTACTAGCTAAAGCTAGTCAAATGCAGACTATACTACAGGGAGGTACCTTTTTCATTGTAGCATTTTAGTGGACAAAAATTTAGATCCTGTAAATTAAATGCGCACATCTGTTAAATGTTTATTTTTTTTTAATTAGTGCAAAAGGTACATTAGCATGACATGGGCTAAAGTCACAAAAACTTTTGGTTCTAATTAATTTGTAACAGTTAAAGTTGGCTTCCCTCTTTTGAATTTGCACAAGGGCTCCTTGACAAACATTTCAGCAATTATGGAAATTACAGTACAAGTGTGTTACAGTACAAAGAGCATCCACAAAATGTTTAAATGACCTCGGTGACTAATACACGGAGGCGTATGTATTCTTCCTTTTTGTGTACTTGACCACTTAAACACTCACAAAAAAAAGTCAACAGTCGGGAAACAATCTTACAACACTGCAAACTTCTCACTTTCAACATTAGCGTATTACAACAGCTAGGCTCAACACAAAGCTCAACACACAAGAAAATTACCTGCAGGTCTCACGCTCATGTCCCCTCAGTTATGAGCACTAGCATGTAAGTGATCTCCATCCAGTCGGCCAGATCGTGTTTTTACAAAGATAAAATACTGAACTGCCTCTGCCTCCCAAGGGCAAGAAACGATCTGTGGTTTATACAAGGTCAAAGAGGAAAAACTTTACGTCACTGGCGGATCCGTTACCTTTTTCTACCCATAATCACACACACAAATACGTAATGCACTTCACGTAAGCATCCCTATAGCAGCAAAGCATCTGTGTTATCTCTGTGGACCAGCAGATGAGAGAATAAAGGAACAATGAGTGATGTCACAGGAAGAGGATACAAACCGTCCCTTCTTTTTAAAACACAAATGAACTATTTCTGAGGATGGAAACCAAGTGAAGCCGAGAGCAGCAGCAACAATCACACAAGGAGGGTGTCATCAAGGTTTCTAGGCAACAAGACCTGAGAAGAGCAGAAGACCTCAGCTCAAACACATGGCGTCGTTGAATCCTGGAGCTAACAATAAACATATTAAATGCAGAACTTCAGCACTGACTAACAGAGCAGGTCTTTTGTTCAGCAGAATCAGATCTGGTGAACTGAAAACGCTGTAATTGGTTGTTTGTGGTGTCTATGCTTGATCATGTGGCTGGGTGTTAGGTTACTGTTAAAGAGAAGTAACTGCCCAAGAGAAAGCATCGCTTTTCAACCCAAATGAAAAAATAAAAGAAGTATATATATATTGCAAATTTAGAATATATAATTTCTAATACATTAAAAAAAAAAAAAAAAATATATATATATATATATATATATATATATATATATATATATATATATATATATATATATATATTATATATATATAATTGCATTTTATTTATTTGTTTAATATTTGTATTTTATTTTTTTGCATTGTTTGTGACTATATTTTTAATGACAATTAAGCTTTTTTTTTAATTCCCATTATTCTCAATGGTGATTTTCATTAGACTCTCATTACTGTAATAATGTAATTTTTTTAAATAAAATAAAATAAAATAAAAATTGATTTTATCAGCATAAATTACATTGTTTTTTAATTTCAGTTATAAACATTAGTTTTTTTTGCATCAGTAATTTACTTGTCTTGAAAATAATGTCACAATAATGTTTTTATGGTTATGTTGTAATAATTTCTCAACAATCGCTAAATATAAAATGTAATATATATTTAAAAACTATACATTGCAAATTTATAATATACAGAAAATATATAATTGCATTTGTTTTTGTATTTGATTTTTTGCATTGTGACTATATTTTTATGACAATTAAGCACTTTTTTTTTTTTTTTTTGGAATTCCAAATATTCTCAATAGTGATTTTCATTGCTGTAATAAAAATGTAATTTTTATTTAATAAAATAAAAATAAATAAAAATGTATTTAATCAGCATAAAAAATACTTTGTGAGTGTTTTTAATTAACATGAGATATGCTACATCATGGCAATTTACTTTTCTTGAAAACAATGAAAACAACACAAATGAGTTTTTATGCTTATGTTGTAATTATTTCTCAACAATTACTTAAAAAGTTCAATAAATTTTAAATGTAAAATATATTCTCTTTTAGTGTTCATGTGGTTTTAGACATTTGTCCATTTCCTTTGTCGTTGTTCAGCAGCTGTACTAACCAATGCGAACGTCCTTCTTCCAAATTGCCATAACATCAGGCCATCTCCGACGGGTCCTACGGGTTTCTCTGAAAAACATGCCAGGAAAACAAGCGTGAGTCAAATAACACATTTCCACTGTAATCTTCCTCACAGAAATGACTAGATTTCATAAAGGCTTGTTTACTGATCAGCTGATCAGCTAGAGTCACACACCACAGTGTAATTGTCTTTTAAAGTAGCACGCGGTTCTCGCTGTTTTTAATGTCTGACGCACAGCGTGTCTCTTCCCCCACACCGTCCTAATGAGACCCCAGTGGAGCTGCAGCCAGGAAACCCGTCAGGTCTCTGGGAACACACTCGCTCCGCGGGGAACACTGCAGTAAACACAGGTGATCCCGCTGCAGTGTCCTGCCATATGCTGGCTTCGCATGACAAAACCATTCGTGGCGAATACAGAAAGGGCTTCTATAGGTGGGACATTATACTGAACGTAGCTGTGAAAGGGATGCAAGCTTCTCTGTTTTAGTGTGTGGGAAGGTTTGCTGAAAATAAACGTGACTCGGAAGACCCCAGCAGCACACACTTTGGATTTCTTCTGATACTGTATATATCATCAGCTCATTAATGAAGGCTGCAGAACTATAATAAGGATATACAATAATTATCCAAAACATGCAGTGTTTGGCTACTCCAGGACCTCTGGTTTGATAGAAATCAACACTGAATGTCTGTAAGCAGTAGAAGCATCTAACATACTGACCCAACATGACTGCAGAGCTCTACAGAACAAAATAAATCTGACTGTAGGCTCTCATATATTGACAGTCATATCCTCTGTCTATCAATAAACCTGCAAGGGAATGAAAGTATAGAATATCATTTGAAAAAATACTATGGAATTAAATTGAGATTTGCCAAATATGGATTCATATTACATAACATATGCCAAAGAAACAAAAATTATAATTTTTTTAAAATTAATCATTATTTAGTATATATGATTTAAATGTAATAATGCAATATATATATATATACACATATATATATATATATATATATGTCTATCTTTTGATGCTGATATGACATTAAATATATATATATATATATATATATATAATATATATATATATATATATATATATATATATATTATTATTATTATATATATTATTATTATTATTAATTATTGTGGTTGTAGTTGTTATCACATAGTTATGCACAACCAACAAATTACACTAGATCCATTATTATTTAAACAAAATATATTAACCTATAATTTTAACCTAAATTTATTGCTATATAAATATATTAATAATAATTAGCTGTTATATATTGCTGTTATTATTATTGTTATATACTTATGGAACATATTACAACAAAGATATATTTTAATTTATTTAATATTTTAATTTAAGATATATTTTTTACCCACATTTACTGTTATATAAACACAAATATATTTAAAACAATAAAAACAACAACAATTTTTATCATATGTAGACAATAAGGTACGAGAGGACGTGCTGTATAGTGAATAAATCACGGCTGAAGGGTGCTGTTAGGCACCACGCGAGTACCTTATTGCTTTTATTAAACGGTTACCACACATTAAAAAATATTTAAACCAAAAATGTATGTATTGAGATGTTACTTTTTTGAAGCAAGCTCGTAAAATGCTGTCCTTCCGCTAAAAAATAGTCCCTGAGAGCAACAGTAAACGGCAAGAGAATGCTCCGAACATGTCTCATCTAATACTTAAATAAAAACAGAGAATAGGAGCTCTTATCATCCGGTGTGTCATCTAGTTTATAAACACCATAAATGATATTTTCTCACACATGTACATCTGCTTATCTCTCAGCATGAGAAAACGTTTTAGTTTTAGTTTTAGTTTTAAAACAGACCATTCGCGGCACAGTGCGAGTTTGCAAGCGTCATTACAACGTAAACTGAAAAATACAGAACCATACCTGAAACAGAAAACTAATAACTACAGTAATATTCCCTCCTCACTTCTGAAACTGTAGGCTTCCACACAGATGCGCGCTCACATTAACATATCTCCGCATGAAAAGCGTTTTTAAACCGGGGAGAGGGGCGGGGACTCAAAATTAAAGATGAAAGATGCAACATAACGCCAGCGGGGTTCACTCATACTTGATTAAATAAATAACAAACCGTTAATTCTGCCGAAATAAATAATAAATGAAACAGTTTTGATGCTATATAATTGATTGTTTATGTTGCTAAGGGTGGTTGCTAAGGGTGTTGCTCAGCGATACACAGAACCGTTGGGTGAAGCGGTCATAGCCGTGCTGTATCGTGAATAAAACACAGCCGCTGTCCAATCAGAATCGAGGAATGGAACTAACCGTTTTATTAAGTTACATATACATATTATACACTCTCTTTGATTACAATAGACTAAATACTATTAAATATTAATTAATATATCTCAATTATATTTACATTTTATATTTATTTGCAATATTTGGTCAAGTAATTGCAGAGAATATATTTATACATTTTTTTAATAACAATGAACCTTTAGAATACACTGTTTAGTACCATTATTAGGTGTTTAAACAGAGAAATTAGTCAGACCCAAGGTAAAAGATCTTCTCTGTACCTTACAGCCCAGTAATGGAGAGCCGGTAACGTTCAGTTAGGTGGCACATACAGTGGATGTACAATAAGATCGATGATTACACTGAATGGACATCTTATATAAAAGATTTGCCATAGAATGCAAACACGAGGCACTACTCTTCCCCGCCAGACAGTCGTGTATATGAGCTATAACACTCATAACTGCGGTGTATCAGTGCAGCTCATTCACTAGATCCACTACAAACAACAGACAGCGCTCACCGAAAACATGCTCCATCCATTCATCTATGGCTCTGCTACGGAGACAGCGTGGAGAAACGCGTCCATGAGGGATTAACGACGGAGAACACCGGACAGTTGCCTAAAAATCTGCCTCCTATTCACTCGCGCTCGAGCCCTGTCAACCGCGCGCGCGCACGCGCTCACACACACGCGCGCACAAACGACCGTTTTGCGGAAGGTTACAGCGCAAAACAAGCCAGGTTATATTATAAAATATTATTAAATTATTAATAGTCCTATATAAAATATTTGTCATTTAAATATTTTAACCCCAAGCACTATCAGTGTTGTGAACGATGAATTAATTATGAATTAATTATGATCTTGATTAAGAACACAATGTTAAAAGGAAAGAAAAACATATTGACGTAAAAAAAATGAAATTCACCAAAATAGGTTAATTTTTTCCTGTATATTTTACCCTATATAACGTTTTTTTTTTTTTTTTTTATATATTATATTATATTATATTATATTATATTATATTACATTTTTGGATAAAAGCAGCTGCTAAATAACTAAATGTAAATATTATATTATTCAATAATTAACAGGCCTACAAATATATTAAATATTTTAATATCGTCGTTATATATAAGTAAACAAGTGATATGTGACACACAACAGCACTTACGTTTTATTTATTTTTTCCTTTTTATTCGAAACATCCCCAAACGCATTAACTGTATAATGAAATATCTTGATGCTCATCTTTTTAGATTATGTTGATCTATAGTGGGCGATAGTCAATAACCTAATTATCTAATAATCTAATCGATTAACTATGCATAAAAACCTTAACTGACAGATATGGGTCTGATGCCATGACATATTTTTAATACGACTGAGTTTATATTTAATGTGAACTTAACACTGAAAGTTAATGTGAATAAAAACATTGCGAGTTGGGCAACTCATCATAACAATACCATTGTACAGAAAGAGAGCAAAGTGTGATTGTATTAAATATAGAAAATGAAAATAAGTGAAATTAATGGTGTTATTTTATTTGAGTTGAGCAGGCTGTAATGCTTGATAATAACCGACGCACGCGCTTTGATGGCGACACCTTCTGGACGATCAATGAAAGTGGCTAGAGTTACAGTCTGTCACCGACATTGACTCTGGTAAGACCTGATTTCATCACAATTCCGTGTTTAATATGTGTCAGAAACAAGGATTTGCTGTTATAGCATGCATAAGGGAATGATTCATATAGGCTAGTGTATACACGCAGCTCTTTATTTGCAATCTGACTGCACACATGCATCCTACTGTACACAGCAAACTGTAAATGTAAATATAATGATCGCAGAAGTCAAACGTGTTAAAGTCACCTGCATTTCCATGCTTGTATGTTATTGTTGGGGATATACATCTGGAAGGGGTGTGTAGTCTTTGACAATACAGTGTCATTCTTTACAAGGTTAGCTAGGAGACAGCATTTTAGGGCATTTGACCGCAGAAACCTGTCCTGCTTTGTCCTGCTTTTTGAGACAAAAAAAGTCTGCCTTAGGTAGACTGTGAGATACTAAATCTAGGTAGGCAGCTCAGTAGGTTTTGAGACACATCCAGATTGATTTGGAATGTATGGTGTCTTGGATGTGTTGTGTTTTGTTTTTGTGATGTGTGTTTTTTTTTTTGCACCACCGTGTTTCATCAAACTGACGTGAGGACTCTCTCTCAACACACAGAGGACAGTTCTGAAGAGAAAAAGGTGAGTAGATACATGCAAGCCTATTTCTAAATTTAGCCTGTTATTTTCATTTTTTTATTTGTGTGAGATTAAAGTGCATTTGCAGTTTGACTATTTCAAGTAGACTAGTTTGCCTTGAGATGACTTGAGATATTAAAAAAAAGGCTTTTGAGAACCTGTCATCACAACCTTGCTAAAGTTAAGACCTTTACAATTTTATATGTACAGAGGTAGATATTTATTTATATATCCATGGCCACAAATTAATACATTGTATTAAATAAATCATGACAATATTTATTTTTATATCTGTTCACGTCATGTACAGGGCTTGTATTTATGTGCTGTCTTTGATAAATATGCTCACTCTTTTTATTTAACTATACAAGAGTTCATGATTATTGTTTTTTCTTTTTTTTAATAAATAAATTTCTTTCACATGGCAGCTTGTTCATCTGTGCTTGTTTTGCTGTTAGAACATTTTATCCTACAATTCAGAAACTTTTCTTGCAGTTGAGTTTACATCTCACAATTTTAATTTTTTTACTCAGAATTCTAAAATTACGAATCTCAGAATTGCAAAATATTAACTCATGATTGGCAGATAAAAACTCAGAATTGTGAGATATAAACTCAGAATTGTAAGATATACTATATTAGTATAGAAAAGAGCCTGTTGAAAAGAGAAGTCATTTGAAATTGCTGGGAAATTTTGTGGCACCAGTAAAGTTGCGTAATAGGATATTACACATTATATTGACCCACGAAGGCGTGTCATTATAAAATAATCAAACTCAGTATTGTAAGATATAGGCTAATCTCAGAATTGCAATTTATATAAACTCCATAGCAGAAAGTGTAAAATGTAATCATATAAAAATACATATTTTTAACATAAATGTATCTATATCCATTCTTTATTATGCACTATGGTCGTTGCAAAGATTATTTTTGGCTATAACTTGTTTACATATTTCCCTTCTCTGGTTTCGTTACAGAATCACACACCATGGCAGGCCAGCTACACACACAGCTGCTGCTGTCCAGGCAGTACTGCAGAGTCTTCTCTGTCATTAGCTCACACATTCACACCAGCTCTGGGCTGGGCGCAAAGGACCACTACAAAGTTCTTGTGCTCGGTGGTGGGAGCGGTGGCATAACGATGGCCGCACGTATGAAAAGAAAGGTCGGAGCACAAAACGTGGCCGTCGTGGAGCCTAGTGAGGTATGCTGCAGCAGAGCATTTATAGCTGAACTGCCCTTTTAAGAGACCCCTGTCGTGCCTGGCTGTTCTTGAGGCGTCACGTACGTCACATGCTGGGATTCAGGTTTAACAAGTTCCTGTTTAGTGTTCACTGAATGGACATGTACAGTAACTGTCCAAATGTTTTAGGGTCCGAGTGAACATGTGACACTAAAGACTGTAGTAATAGCTTCTAAAAGTTCAGCTCTGAATCACAGAAATAAATTACATTTTAAAACATATTAAAATAGAAAGCAGTTATTTTAAATTGTAAGAATATCTTATAAATAAATAAATGCAGCCTGGGTGAGCAAGAGAGACTAAAAAAATCTTACTGACCCCAAATGTTTGAATTTTTGAGGTACGTTATTTAAAAACCTTTTCACTGTTTCCTCAGTGTTCAGCATTACATCTAATGCACTTTTGACTCCAGGTGCACTACTATCAGCCGATATGGACGTTAGTTGGTGCAGGGGCCAAAAGTGTTGCATCTTCTGGGCGACCAACGGCGAGTGTGATTCCATCAGGGGTGACGTGGGTCAAGTCCAAAGTGGCAGAATTCGATCCTAAGAACAACACTGTCCACACAGACTCTGGAAAAAAGGTATTTAGGTTGATTAATTACCTAATTACCAATTAATGTGACTCGTGTCATGTGTTGTGAAAGAGTAGTGCTTTTCAGCATAGCATAGAAAAATATTGAAAAGAGTCTATTGAAAAGAGTAATCCTTTGAAATTGCTGGGCAATTTTGTGGCGTCAGTAATGTTGCGTAATAGGATATTACACATTATCTTGAGCCATGAAGGTGTGTAATTATAAAATAGTCATAGCTGACATGAAGTAACATGAACAACACAAAAAAATTGAAGGAACATCATGTTATTACTGTTAAATTGCCACATGATCTGGAACGCTCACATTAAAGGGGTCATATGATGCGATTTCAAGTTTTCCTTTCTCTTTGGAGTGTTACAAGCTCTTGATGCATAAAGATGATCTAAAGTTGCAAAGACTAAAGTCTCAAATAAAGAGATATTCCCAAAGAGATATTCTTTATAAATGTTAAGACTTGTCCACGCCCTCCTAAAACGCCTCGTTCTAACACGCCCCCACATACATCACTGTGTGGGAAGATTTGCATAACGCCGCCCAGATGTTCACGCAAAGAAAGAAGGCGTACCCTTTGATTCTTGCTGTTGCCGATGACGCCATGTCATGTAGATGCTTTTTCACTGTGAAAAACGAAAATACTTTGGCCTTCCAAAAGAGGACACAACTAGAAATCAGTGGTTAAGTTGAATTTACAACACTGTTCCAGAACAGTCCAACCCAAATATTCAGATGTGTGCAGCACATTTTATGGAGGACTGTTTCCTGATCCTGGGAGAGAAGACTACAATGTGGCTGTTCTGACTCACAGTCTGTAGCCGGGTTTCCATCTAAATTTGCGAATTTAACTTATGTGCAAAATTGGAATATCGCACAAAACATTTGCGAACAAGCACCGTTTCCATCCGACGAGTCAAAGAGAACAAAATCGTCACTTCCTGATAAACTGGAACTATACATCACTAAGAAAAGTAGGAGAAGCTATAATATAATAATATTATAGCTTATGAATATAATAATTTTCCTATATAAGAAATTACTTGCACCTCAGAACATTAGCAAGCATTAACCCTTTTTCGCACAAGTCAAAAACCACCTCAATCGAGCTTAAAAACGTTTTTGCGAATTAAGGCATTTTTATTTGAAATTCAGCGTTTCCATCACTCGATTCTGATGCGATACTTCAAAATGTGCATAAAAGCAGGGTGATGGAAACACTGTACCCATATGTAAAAGATTTGCCACTGATGATTCAAACTGAGATTTGAGCAGTGTAGAGTAGCGCTTGTTTTTTGTAGTTTCTCCGATCACAAATGCAGACATGGATTTATGTTTGCGCGATGCAACGCATCACATAAAAACATAATATAAGTCATTATAATCCGGAATTATGTCCCCACTGGATGCAACAAATGCCTCGTTTGTAACGGGTTTTATTGTTACTGTCTTGTCACGCCGGTGTTCTGACCGGGACACGCATCACAGTATGTTAAGGGGCGTAACATTTCCGTCACGCGCTTGAGGTATTCGGCCAATCACAATGCACTGGATAGCTGGCCAATCAGAGCACACCTCGCTTTTCATAACGATGACTTTTGTAAAAAAAAACAACACCTTTCAGAAAGGCGGAGCATAGAGGAGAAACAATAATGTACAGTATGTGGAAAATAATGTGTTTTTTGAACCTTAAACCGCATAAACACATTTCATTACACCAAATACACAAAATAATGTTATTTTTAGCAGCATCATATAACCCCTTTAATCAAACTTAACCCAGCTTTAGTATATTTTATCATGTAACTGTTAACTTCTTTTCTTCTCTCAGATTTCCTACGATTATCTGATTGTAGCTCTTGGCCTTGAGCTGCATTATGAAAAGGTATGCTATGAATGTCATTAATAGACTAAATTGCTAGTTTTCCACTTTCATATGCACAATGTGAAACCTTAACTGAATGTAGTGAATGCTTTGATTGAGAGATGCATTTTGGGCTCCTGTAGTTGTATTATTAATACAGCTTGGGTGTGGTGTTATTGCCACATCAGTCCAGCGGAAGTGTCCAATCTTAATGTGTGTTCATTACATTTGTCTATCAGACTTAATAACAAAGTTCAAGTTAAATAACATTTAAAACTTTGTTCTATGTTTGGATTTTATGGTGATACCTGACATGGTGCAAACACACGTATACATCGTCAAGACCGGACAAAGAAATACTGAACAGAAAGCAAATTATATGTGGAATGTAAGTGAGGATAATAATTAGACACACCTGAACATAATGACACAATCACCAGGAGACAGAAACTAGGTCACACAGAGCACATGGGGAATGAAAACCATAACTGTGACATTTCGCTCCCCCTCCCGGAAGGCGCGACCTCGCGCCGTGGAGAAAAGTGGATGGGATGGAGGGGGACTTAGGAGGAGGACAATGGAATGGAAGTGGGATGGAAAAGGGCTGGCAGGCAGATATCCTGGAGGAGGTTCAGGAGGTGGCCGGATGATTGAGAGGAGCTCTGTTGCCAGCTCTTGCACCTGGTCTGATGTAATGGGCTCTGGCTCTGAGGTGATCCTCAGCTCTGTCTCAGTCAGTAGCGATGGCTCGTCGGTCGTGGCGGGCTCTGGCTTTCCGTCACAGCTCTGTCTCAGTCAGTAGCGATGGCTCGTCGGTGATGGTGGACTGGGCTCTGGGGCTGGAGTTGGGCTGGTGTTGTCGTCCGTGATGTCCACAGTCAGCGGCGATCCACAGGACACCAGGACCCACTCCACAAAGGTGGCGAAATTCCCCCGAGGACCATCTCCGGACAACCGCGCTCTGCACTAGTCGTTCACCTGGTCTTGTAGAAAGTGCAGAGGCAGTGGTCTGGGTGGTGGGTAAGGTTAGCGATTTCCACGAATAGTCTTGTATGATCCTCGAGTGAAAGGCTCCTCTGCTCCAGCATTAGGAGGAAGCAGGCCGGTTCATTTATAACAAAAATAAAAACTTTCAAAACAGAAAATAAAATGAGGGGAACACGCCATTATACTTTTTCAAGGTCCACTCATAACTGTGACAGTATATGCAAAGAAATATTTAACAGTATCTGTTTTGACAGAGTGAAACATGGAACAAGATAACTCTGAATTAATAAAACCAAAGTTAAAAATGATCCTGACTTAACAATTTCTTGTGTGATGTTTCTTGTGTGATGATCAAGTTGACAGTCTAATTGATTTCATTCTGCTGATTACAGATCAAGGGCCTGCCTGAAGGGTTTGAACATCCCAAAATCGGTTCAAACTACTCTGTGAAAACAGTGGAAAAGACATGGAATGCCTTGAAGAACTTTAAGGAGGGCAATGCTTTGTTCACCTTCCCAAACACTCCCGTCAAATGTGGAGGAGCTCCTCAGAAAATCATGTACCTCTCTGATGCCTTCCTGAGAAAGGTTCATTCTTGATCATTGAAATCCCCAAAAATTTGTTACAAAATACCATGGTAATACCATATTTTATAAACAAAAACAGAGGTAATACCATGTTTTTGGCACTATAACATGGTAAAACAATATATTTTGGACATGTACCATGCTAAGACCATACACAAATGTATCTGTTGTATGCCATGGTAATACCATCATGTTATTCAAAGTAGCTTGGAGTGCCATGAAAATACCATGGTGAATATGGTAATCATTCATTACCAAAATATTAAATTGGTACTGCCACAGTACATTTACAACTCAATAATACTCAAAGAAATGACAATATTTTTTAAACAATGTTCTTTTTTTTTTAGACAGGAAAAAGGTCCAAAGCCAACATTATTTATAACACCCCCTCACCAAAGCTGTTTGGGGTCAAGAAATACGCCGATGCCTTGTGGGAGATCGTGAAGAAGCGGGACCTTAACATAAACCTCAGGCACAACCTCATCGAGGTCAGGGCCGACAAACAGGAAGCCGTTTTTGAGAATCTGGACAAACCTGGGGAGACAAAGGTTTACAAGGTAGCCACTGTTAAATTACACAGAAACATCTTAAGTTCTGTTAGCTGTAGTTTGAGTGTCTCACGTACCCTTCATGTTGGTCATAGTATGAGATGATCCACGTCACCCCTCCGATGGGACCTCCTGCAGTGCTGAAAGGCTCCTTGCTGGACGATGAGGCTGGCTGGCTGGATGTAAATAAGAACACTCTTCAGCATAAGACTTACGCCAATGTATTTGGTATCGGAGACTGCACCAATCTACCCACGTCCAAAACGGCAGCAGCAGTAGGTAAAACACTGAAAAAAATAAGAACACTTACACCCCTTTTTTTTTTTTTTTTTTTTTTTCTGGGATAGGGAGAACGAGATAATAAGTCCCTGCTCATTAAACCTTTTCTACCTAATTATCACTACTCATCAGACAGGTCTAGAACCTGCTTCAGTCGTTTTGCACCATTAAACAGTGGTCACTTCCCCATGCATTGAGCTGATTTTCATGGTGAGAGAGCTGTTAGTGCTTGTTTTAGTGAAATGAGATAACCAGGAGAATAATCTGTGACTATAATCTTCCACAGCTGCGCAGTCTGCAGTACTCGACCGAAATATCAGCCGAATCCTGAAGAAACAGACGCCGGATAAGATAGTAAGTATGTTTAAGGAGAAACAATAATGTGGTTTACCACTGTTTGCTCCTCC
>NC_056621.1:16742408-16889908 GCF_018340385.1 Cyprinus carpio | reverse complement strand
GCATCTGTGTCAAGGTTTCCGAGCAGGTTTAAACCATCATAGTTGATCAAATTCTCCATTGATTTTGTAATGATTTTCCCCGTCGTCTTTGGCACTCTTAAAGAAAGCCCGTAGGGTGCCGTGGAGCAAGGGTATTTTTGTAAACGAAAACTTGAACGAAGGCTAAAATTATTGGTCAGAAATCGTTTTCGTAAACTGAAATAAAATTACAATTTCAAAGTAAATGGAAAAACTAAAACCAAAACGAAACTTACAACAGTAACTGAGAAATTAACTAAAATAAAGTAATAATTAGCAAAAATAAATAGTCGTGTTCGTGATTTAACAAGCTCTCATTCTGACCTGTGGTTGTTTAGGGAAATACCTGTAGATGGCGCTTCAAAGGTGGCTTTTCTATTCACAGAGAATGCCTTTTTGCATTTAAAAAAAAAACAAGACGCGGGAAATGTAATCGAAAATATGAAATGGTAAATAATAATAATGCACAGACGTTTAAAAGCGTGCTTTACGTGCGAGAACAACATAAGTGAGTTGACAATTTTTTTTTGGTTGAGCTGACGTTAGTAAATAGTCATTTTGTCACGCTTTATGATTACTATGGCAACGTCCACATCGAGTACATGAAAGGAGCACCGCTTTGACTACGAAACACATCCAAAATGAGAGAAAGCGGCAGCGACTGTGTTTTCACCGTTTGCCGTGTCCTGTGTAAAAGAGGCATTATGGGATTGATTGCGTTGCTCAACTGAAGAGCGGCTCGTCAAAATAAAGCGCAAACATCATTTAAATCACCTAGGGCTGGGCGATTTTCCCGATTTTATCTATTAATTTGAATTATCCACTAACCTAGTTTATAATATTATTTTTTGTCATAGATTATGATCATATATTTGTTATCATCAAAATTTTGTATTTGATTATATCATTTGTTATTTTTCATTAAAATGACGTTGTTATATTTAGCAGATTGTGAGTGATGTTCAGGTCAACCCACAGAAGTATAGAAATTCTACATTGATTTAAAAAAAATAAAAAAAATAAAAACTGCACTCGGATCGGAATAGTCCGATACTCAGAATTTTTGGGATCGGATCGGTTTTTAAAAAATGGTATCATTGCATCCCTAGAAAAAACTATGGAAAAGCAGCGCAGTCGAATAAAAAACCTGTAAAGAACTACTACTACTACCATGGAGTAAGGTCATAAACGGCGTAAGCATAAACTGGTCGCAACAGGTAGTTTTTTGTCTCTTACTCTGATTTCGCACGGCATGTAAACGCAATAACCCGCTTTCTGTCGGTATGTGTGGTACGCGACAGGAACACATTGTTAGTGCGGATCTAAGCGCATCTAGACCGAGCAAACGTCTTGCAGTAAAGAAAGAAGGAAATATCACAAAAGCAGACTTTTTCATGACTCAGAAAATAATAAAAATGTGTTCTCATCTCGCGCAGCAGAAGTGGTTCAGTCACAATTCTGTGTTTATAACTGCATGAGAAGATAATATACGAGCTCTTAAGTTTCCCGACATGTTGCAAGCTTAATTTAACATCACAACTGACAAATGTGTGGAATATTCTGAGTCAGATACGCAAATGATTATATTCTGACGTCACTACAGGGAAATAACCTGATTTATTAATGAAGTCATGTAAACACAGTTTACTTGCATTGTCAGGTTACTGTGAGTTTCAATGACGATTACAAAGAACAGGTATTCTGAAATCCAGCACTGGAGGGTCATTGTGAGCTGCCTGTAGCTTTCTAGTAACTCTGAAAACCTTGATTAGCTTGTTGTTTGTAAACTGTTCGCAAGATTACATCTTTAATATGAATATGAATGAATAAAGTTTATACATACAAGTTGCATATTTTTGGTTTTTGTTCAATTGTAAAGATTTATTTTATTTTCATTATTAAGAGGTTTGCACATGAGGAAACTGTAAACTGTGCAAACATTCAACGTTGCTAAAATTAAATGTCTTGCTTTGGTCTACACTGGAAGTGTTTCATTAACTCTGATAAACTGTAATTACGAAAACTGAAACTAAAATATATAAAAACTAAAATAGAAATGTGTTCACAAAATAAAAACTAACAAAACCATTGATGAAACTATCTAAAACTGAACAGAAATTACAGGAAATTTGAAAACGATATTAAAATAAAAACTAATTAAAAAAATCAAAACTAGATATGATGTATCCTTGCTGTGGAGTCCTTTCTTGTCAATGACAGCAGGGGACAGATCCGATTGTTTTCCTTGAGTTGCCATGACTGGTCTCCGCAGTGGAATTTCCCTGCAGCCGTATTGGCAGCTGAATATCTTGCATTCAGTGTTATTAATGTAGCAGTGCTGAAACTTATGCAAATATGCATAGTGCAGCTCTGCACTTTTTTTTTACTGTTACAGATGAACTGTGTTTGTCTTCTCAGTCTTACATGTGACTTTTGGGACAATGAGGCTGAGAGTGCGTAAGGCATCTCAGCAGCGGAGCGCCACCCTGTCCGCTCGGACCGCCAAGACCAAGAGGAAGCACTCCGAGGTGGAACACACTCTGTCCGCCGAAGACGCCAAGATGCAGAAGCGAGACACGGGCATTTTCTCCACCATCAAACGGTTCATCAGAGGCAATGCTGTCAAGGTTGGGATTTGAATTTGCATTTGAGATGATCTTGTGGAGGCAGTGTGGTTTGGTTTCAGCTGTGTTTCTTAATGTCAGGTGGAGCAGTGCACTCCTGCTAAGAGAAGCCGTATAGACTGCGATTCAGACAGTAATCTGATCACATCCACTCCGACCGGTGGGAACCTGCCCAGCAGAGCAAACCCCAGAACCCGCAGGAAAGGCCCTGTCAATGGAGGTATGAGTGCTGACCCTCACAGATAACCTGATGATCTTGCTGCTCCTTTAAAGGGATAATTCACACAAATAGAAAATACTGTCATCATTTACTCACACTCAGGTTTACTTCCCTCAAAAACACAGATGAAGAATGTTGGTAACCAAACAGTTGACAGTAGCCATTGTCTTCCATTGTATTCATGGCTACCACCAACTGTTTGGTTACCAACATTCTTCCAAATAACTTCTTTCATGCTCAACAGAAGAAACTCATACAGGATTGGAACAACTTGAGGGTGACAGGATTTTCATTTTTGGGTGAACTGTCTCTTAAAGAGTTCTGTATGTGAATTAAACTGAGTAGTTATGCCGACTGCCAGTGATCTCTTGGTGTTGAATGTTTCTCATTTTCTTCTGCTCAGACACCATGACAGGTCAGAGTAAACCAGTGAAGCCCAACGGGAAGCTGGAGGTGCAGACGGAAACTCCGGGCAGTCCGCCCCGCACCACCCTCCTGGGAACCATCTTCTCTCCTGTTTTTAGCTTCTTCTCACCCGCCAACAAAAATGGTAAGGGACTGTGATCTCAATTGTCAGCTGATAAATGTATGCACCTAAATGACACTGAGATATTGATGTCATAATAAAATGTAGTTAGTTCCTTCTTTTCAGACCTTAAATTGAAATTCAGAATCAGAATTGAGAGTTAATCAGCAAGTGTTTGCCAAGAATCACCAAATAATTAGATAATAACAATCTTATTTAGCTGCCAGTTTCTTAAGAAAATATTTGAACCTTTTTTTTTTTTTTTTTTTTTTTTTTTAGGTTTTACAAATTTTAGTCTGACCCCAGGTCTTAAATAGGGACGCACTGATAAAATCATGTCTTCATGTAAGATTTATTAAAACATTTACAATTCACAGTGTAATTTCTATATATTTTTTCTTGTTCTTTTTATAGTTAATACAATTGTCATTATAGTTATCATTCCTGGTATGAAAAGCCTTTATTTTGTACAAATCATCAGTGCACAATATTTAAAAGGAATAAAGTATTATTGTAACTAATTAGCTAAATAGCAGTTTAGACATTGTTTTAAGCCACCAGTGGAGCCCTTTTAAAATCTATTAACTGCACTAATTTAATGCTACAGCAATAACAACACATGAAGATACATTGAGAAAGTGTATTTGTCATTGGGATACACAGAGATAGAAGAAAAAGCCTTTCTTTATTTTTTTTTTCTCTTCCTCTCACAGTTCTGATCTGAATCAGAAATGTCACATATTAAAGTATCATTGGTTGTGAATATTGTTTAATATTGTTTTTAAAGAGATAGTTCACCTAAAAATGAAAATTGTCATTAATTACTTACCCTCATGTCATTCCAAACCCATAAGACCTTCGTTTATCTTCAGAATACAAATTAAGATATTTTTGATGAAATCCGAGAGCTCTCTGGCCCTCCATAGACAGCAATGCAACTGACACATTCAAGGCCCAGAAAGGAAGTAAAGAGTTTGTTAAAATACTCCATGTGATGTCAGCGGTTCAACCTTAATTTTTAAAGTTATAAGAATACTTTTTGTGCGCAAAGAAAACAAAAATAACAACTTTATTCAACAATTTCTTCTCTTCCCTATCAGTCTTTGATGCATGTTCACGACAGTACTACCACACATGAGTAATGACAGGATTTTAATTTTTGGGTGAACTATCCCTTTAAAGAGTTCCAGCACCCACATGACCATAAAAGCAGACGAAGAGCGTCATCACATTGAAATGTCTAAAGCGGCATATAGGACTAGTATTTTTTGTCATAATATAGCAGAACTACAATTCAGACTGCAGCATTTCAGAGCTAAAGCATTTGTGCAGAAGACTCTTCACTGCTGTCTGAGACCCTCAGGTTCAGGTGCAGCCATCTAATCGGTGGCACCTGCTGCAAACTGAAACCACTCAACCAAAACAATGCGCTTACCAGCAATATTGCCACATCATTTTTCGTTCATTCTGAGCTCTTTCTGATTTCGTCACACTGTTAAACCGACTCTCTCTCTCTCGTCCTCCAGCTACGGCGGGCTCAGATTCCCCGGGGCAGGCGGTGGAAGCGGAGGAGATCGTGAAGCAGCTCGACATGGAGCAGCTCGAAGAAACCCCGACCAGCACTACCACAGATGGTCGAGACCTGACCTTTGACCCTGCACTAAACCCCAGACCGCTGCCTCATGTAGACGCATCGGTAGAGGAAGGAGAGATCGTCACAGAGGCTGATATGCCACCGCTAACTGGTGAGTGTCTGGGAGGTTTATTTCAGCTGTACTGCCCCCTAAAGCAGAGCATCCTCACACTTTCTCTCTTGATTAGCCGTAGGATCCAACAGCAGTTATCCAGATGTCCCGCCATCGCCTCCAGCAGAAGGGACTTACGAGGAGGACTGGGAAGTTTTTGACCCGTGAGCCAAATTTCAGCACACTTGATCTAAATAACCTCCGTGTAGCCACGTGCCTGTGCACTAACTTGCCTCTGTCTTCCAGTTATTTCTTCATCAAACACGTGCCACCCTTGACTGAAGAGCAGCTCACCCGTAAGCCTGCGCTTCCTCTGAAAACCAGGAGCACCCCCGAGTTCTCTCTCGTCCTGGATCTAGTGAGTTGCCATCTATTATTGGTCTTGTTGATGCAAGCTCTTTCGATGCAAGAATTAAGTTGCCGTTGTTGTTTTATTTCAGGATGAGACTTTGGTTCACTGCAGCCTCAATGAATTGGAGGACGCAGCCTTGACCTTCCCTGTGCTTTTCCAAGATGTCATTTACCAGGTTAAAAAAAAAAAAAAAAAGCATCTAGATATCGATATTTTTTTTTTTTTGTCTACTGGTTTGTATGTAGCTCCAACAGTAATTTGCTCTCTTATTCCTAAAGGTGTACGTCCGGTTACGGCCATTCTTTAGAGAATTCCTGGAGCGCATGTCTCAAATTTATGAGGTGAGCAATTTACATTTTATTTTTTACTTTTTTTTAATTTTTTTTTTGCAAAACAAAATGTAATAAATATTTAGAGGGTTACTCCACCCCAAAATGAAAATTTTGTCATTGATCACTTGCCCCCATGTTGTTCCAAACCCGTAAAAGCTTTGTTTGTCTTCGGAACACAATTTAAGATATTTTGGATGAAAACCGGGAGGCTTGTGACTGTCCCATAGACTGCATTATTACAGCATTTTGCCACCATTTTTTCTGCCGGTGCCACTAATTTTTGTGAACAGTCGCACAGCCACCGCGTTGTCCAACTCATAAGCACTCCCATTTTTGTTGAATTTGAGAAACATCAAATGGCAAACGAAAGCGAAACTAAACAACGCTATGTTTCAGCTGCGCAGTGTGGACCGTTTATCAGCCCAGACCATGACGTAAACAAACTTGTCCGAGCTCAGAACAGCTTTACTCGGGAGCCAAAGTTGATTTTGCGACACTGTAACAGCACAGATGCAACAGTGCTGCGAGATCCAGTGAGAAGCGTTTGAATTCGCCGCACTATGACAAGTTTGTTCCGAGATTTACTGAGAATCATTCAAATTCTGCACAGAATTCTCTGTTATATGCTGCGCTGACATACGTCAGGAAACCAGATGCGGTATCACTAACTGTAACCATGGTGTTGTGGTAGAAATAGTCGAATGCATTACATCATTCATTTCAGTGTTTGTACAACCTTTTGAGAGAGAAATTCAAGCAGTTTTCAATGATTTACAAGCATTTCAAACAACTATTTCCAGCACTTTAAATCTCTAAAATGAATATAGCCTTAGAAGCTGGTATGGCGTTTAAAAGAAAAGAAAGAAAGAAAGAAAATCTCTAAAATGGTCCAGTTTGAAAGTCATTTTTAATGGGATGATCAAAATATACTTTGTGGTAAACAAACACTTATGTAAATTTTTTTAAAAATACATCAAAACGCAATTATAACCAGTAGACAGCAGCAGAGGAGCACTTATTGGTCAGTCATTTCTACTTTTTCCTCTATATTTTGAAATTGATAAAATCACTATTATAAAATATCGAAACATCAGATTTTGTCAGAATTTTACAGAAAGTCACAGTGCCTTAAAAAACAAACTTTTCTTCAGTTTGCTACTAAATTAAACATAATCCCTGAAGTCGGTCAGTTCTATATACTAAAAGAATATTGGTACATTTAATAAAGAATGGAATATATACATTTTCTATATAAAAATGTTGCACCTGTTACTGTTGTTAATAAAAGTACATTTTGTATGTATTAACTTCAGCTTAGTGCTTTACTGTCAAATCTGTTTAAACAATAAACAAAAGAAAAATAAACAAGAAATGAACATGTTATATTACTAGTAACTGCACTTATTATTGCAAAACAATAGTAATTTTATGATTAAAATGATCTATATTTTAATACTCCCACACACCATCCCCAGCGCTACCAAATCTGCTCCTGGCTTCTCATTTTAACTAATGAACATCCTGCCTATGATATGATCTACTGCTTTCACTTATGACTGCCATTAATGACGTAATCTTGAATTATTCGCAGATTATTCTCTTTACTGCTTCCAAGAAGGTGTATGCTGACAAGCTGCTGAACATCCTGGATCCTAAAAAACAGCTGGTTAGGTCAGTTCCCTCTCAAATGAAAAAACATAAAAAGTGAATGACATTTAAATTGCATTCAACTGAAGCTGCATGTTTCCTTTTCCACTCATAGTGTGTGGGTGTGATGGGAACAAATGTGTGTCTCGATTCTCAGGTTGTAAGATGTTTAAGGTGAGCCTTCAGCTCAATGTCTTTCCTCTGGTATTTCAGGCACAGATTGTTTCGCGAACACTGCGTATGCGTACAAGGCAACTACATCAAAGACCTTAACATCCTCGGGAGAGATCTCTCCAAGACGGTGATCATAGACAACTCACCTCAGGCTTTTGCCTACCAGGTTTGTGAAGCCGCCTTGAGAAGTGGTCTGTGGTGAGTTATTAGTATGTAAAGCTCAGGATGTGCTCCTCTCATTGCAGCTTTCCAATGGGATCCCCATTGAGAGTTGGTTTGTGGACAAGAATGACAATGAGCTCCTAAAGCTGGTGCCGTTTTTGGAGAAGCTGGTAGAACTGGTACGTGCGTCTTGTTTCTTGTGTGTGCTGCTTTTTAAAGATAATGTGCATTATTAAAATAGTATTTTTAGAAATACTTTTTCTATTTATTAAAATAATATTTGCAAAAATCAAAGGTTGTTTATTAAGATTTCTTAATTTAATTCTTAGAAAGGATAATAATTATTATTTCTCAAACCACACGCTTTAATAATTCAGTTTTTTGATAAAACATTTTTTTTTAACAGTAAACATTTATTTACAAAAGTATTATGCATATTTAATGTCATACATTATAGTGTCTTAGTGTGAAGACTATACCTTCATTATGTGATTTTTATTTAAATAAAAATGTACTTTTCTAAATTATTAAATAAGAAATCTTTGCAATTTAATTCTTAGAAGAAATAAAAACAACTCAAACCACACATTCACAAGTCTTTATTTTTTTAAATAAATTTAATTAACAGTATAGTTGTTTCTGTGCCAATTTACAAAAGTATTGTTATCCATATTTAATATCATACATAATAATGTCTTAGTGAAGACTATACCTTCATTATGTGATTGGTTTTGTTTTAAAGAAATATATAATATCATACAATGTAGTGTCTTAGTTTAAGGAGTATGTGATTTGTGTGTTTTTTTTAAATAAACATTAGGCAAAATATTGAGAAATTGGAGAAATTATTTCTGCGTCATGTGGATTCAGACATTATGCATTTCTAAGTAGAAAATAATTCTACACGTCTCTATGCTGTCACTTACAACGATCATGTGTTTTTGTTGACGTGGCATGTTTGTGTTTTATTCCAGAACGAGGACGTTCGGCCACACTTAAGGGAGCGATTTCGCCTGCATGACCTTCTACCCCCGGACTGAATGTTGCAGGGAAACGAACATTTCTTGCCAACCTGACTGTTTTTAAGCACCATGGGGGAAGGAAAATTTGCCACAAACTCTTTGCCATAAGGATTTCAACTACAGGCCTGCCTACATGGGCGTCCTTTTATGTGGGGAGGGAGGGGGAGGGTTTTTTGGGGCTCTGGACAAATGTTTTAAAACAAATGACTCGATGTATGCATATGTTTTCTATACACACACATTTATGGAAGCGAAGGCGAGGCCGAGATGATCACTTTTGATTGGTCGTCCCTCTCGGCTCTGCGGTGGAGTTTATGCCTGATTTGGACTTTAAGGTAAAGCGCTGTGCAGAAGTGGACTTGCGTCACTCCTTTTGGTGCTCAGAGGGACCCTCTGCCCTTCCAAGCCACTGGCTTTTACTTCAACGAGAATGACCGGTTAAATATAACTATATAAAACATGAATATATATACATTCAACTATGTGTGTATATGTATATATAACATTTGTACATATATATTTTTTCCTGTCAAGTTTGTAAAACACGACTTGCCCTTTGGTTTTAATTCATTATGCATTCCTTTTTAGTTCAAGGTCTTTTTTTCATAGACCAGCTGGCTTTTTATTAATTTTTTTACTGTAGATTTGATGTATATTTAATGGCCTGTCCGTTACGCTCTAGCTTTTTCTCGTAATCCGGTGAAATGTAATCCAAAATCCGGTCACATCCCACATATGGAAAACAACAAAAGTGCTCATTTGTGAATTTCTGTCTAGTCTCTAGTTGTGGCTTTCAGTTACTGACCGCTTTATACCATTTATCCATGTCAGTCCTAATTTGGGGATTTTAACTTTTACGTTCTTAGTTTGTTTTTATATACAAGTATAGATGAAATGTAAAATACTGTATGTGCTTTAAATTGCTTTTCTGTGGAGAAAAAAAAAAACAATGCTTTGTCTTTCTGAAATGTCCGGTAAGTGTAGCACCAGCACATGAATTAGCTGAAGTCACTGCATCCCTGCAGTATTCTGTGTTCCCCTCATTCTGCTTCTCCTGCGCTCCTGCTTCGGAAACTGTTTTAGGAATTATCATGTACAGCTCTGCCTACCTCTGAAGGGTAGACCTTCCGTTTCATTCAGTGTTACCCCAATGTTTTTTATTTCCATGGACATTAATACATGATTTTAATGTACCAGAATTGTTCCAGCTGGTTTTTCTTTGTCGTTTGGGATGAAAGTATCACATGTGGCCTTGATTTGTTCATTTTATCCTGTATGGATAAATGTTTTCAGTTAGAACTATAAGCTCATCATTACAGCACGTATGACTGATAATTTTGGAAATGAGATTTGAACTGAGAAATCTAGATTTTTTTTTAAATATTTAATAGTTTTTGAGAGAATTGGCCCATTTTAACCTCTGGCAGCTCTTCTTAATTTAGGTAAATATTTTTTCAGAATGGCAGCTTCTGTTTCGGGACTATGAACATGCTGTCAATCACTCAATTATTAATTCATTTATTTTTTTTAATGCAGTGGATGAAATGAGTATTTTGATTGGATTGTTGTGTGTTTGGTTGCGATGTCAGTGAATGACGAGGCCTTTTGTTAAAGATAGCTGTAAATGCAATGAATGTATTTCAGTGTAGCTTTTTGCAGCGCACATGAAGCACCAAGAAAACATTCTTAAGATCTTTTCAGATTATGTATGAATTCATATGAATGTGTTTTTCCTGGAATGGTCATTTATATATATATATATATATATATATATATATATATATATATATATATATATATATATATATATATATATATATATAGTGTCAGTGAAATCCCTGATTGGTCCTGGACTTTGGTTTCATGTAGAGTTGACTTAAAACAATGACAGCAGTTAGTCACTGAAAACAGCATGCTGAAAGTTCATAACTAAAACATTAAATTTGCTGTTTTTGCACATAAGACACTTGCATTTTTACTCTTAGCTGTTCATACATTTTGGTTTTTACGCTTTGGGATTTAGTTTAAATTTCCCATGATTATTCATACATGCTTATAATAGGAAAGTCAAATCTACAAACGGGACTTGTTAGGAAAACACCCTTCACCCCAGTATCAAAAAGTAATAATTTATTATGATTATTATTATATAAATATAATTTATATATTATTATTAATTGTATAACAAGTTATAATTTAAAGTTCCAAAATCTAAAGAAATGTAAAATAATCATTATTTACTATATGTATAATTATATTTATTAACTACATAGTTTTTATAGTATTATTATTAGTAGTATAGTATAATACTTTAGTAGGAGTATATTACATAGTATTATTAATTCTACATACCATACCAAATATATATTTTATAAATAAATTACATTGTGCTTTTGACCCAAAATCACATCTTGCCTATTTAAATCATTATAAACAAAAATAAGAACTACTTTTTTCCCAATGTGGGAAAATGCTTTTTTAGGTTTTATTGGCTTATATATTTTCCCCACCTAATGATATAAAAAATGCACTTGATATGGCATAAAGTGTTTATTTTTATTCTGCTTTTTCTGACATGTTCTCTCTATTATCGAGAAATAACACCAGTCATCTAAAATTATGCATTATTTATAATATAACCATCATCAACAACAACAACTAGTAGGCCTGGTAAAAATAACTAGTGACTATGGTAATTTGGCGGGAACTGTGACTGCGGTTACCATGGTGAAGGTTTGCGCAGGTGACGTCAGTCCAGTCCTCCAGTCCAGCTGGGGGCGTCACACACTCTCTCCCGCGCTCTGCGTGATACACGACTCTTCAGTGTAAAAGAAGAGGAGGACGGTTTAATTTCTCGCCCTCTGGTTGCGAAGTTCGCGTCCGTTTGACGGCGGGCTCATGTCGAAGGACGGGCGGTACGATGGGCGGCGTCGCGGCGGGGCACAGCAGCACCGGCTCGGGCTGAGGTCGGCTCAGAGCAGGGACGCCAGAGACAGATCGGCCAGCAACAGCTCTGGATCATCTCACGGAGGAGGGAAGAGCAGGAATACGCCCATCAACATCGTCCTAAAGGTACCACACAACAGTCGTCTCAAAACATAGCGAGCTGTCTACCTAGACAGCATTATTCAGGGATCATAAGGACGCTGTGAACGCCCAGAAGGCAGCTGTCAGTAGAGCGTTACCCTAACAGAGTTACTATGGTGACAGTTATTGTCGCTACAATACAGAACTGTGGTGAAGTGTTCATGCTTGCTGTCATTCTGAAGGGTTCTTAAACTGTATGCTTACTTGTTAGCACTGTGACAACACTACAGGCAGTAGAGTATTTTACTGTAAATGTGACCCTGGACCACAAAACCAGTCATAAGGGTCATTTTATTGAAATTGAGACTTATACATCATCTGAAACCTGCAGAAATTTGTTAGGATAAGACAATATCTGGCCGAGATGCAACTAACGTTGTCCAAATGAAGTCCTTAGCATTGCATATTACTAATCAAAAATTAAGTTTTGATATATTTATGCTATGAAATTTACAAAATATCTCCATGGAATATGATCTTTACTTAATATCCTAATGATTTTTGGCATAAAAGAAAAATGGATCATTTTGACCCATACAATGTATTGCTGGCTATTGCTACAAATATACCTGTGCTACTTATGACTGGTTTTGTCATACACAACAGTAACACTCAAGAAAACATAACATAATAGTACCTCACAAGAACATGACAAATTAACAGTAATGCAATGCAATATAATGTTTACACGGCGTGACATTACAGTAACAATACAATGTACCATTATAGTAACAATACATAATATTAACATGACAATAACATGACTACATAACAGTACAGTACAGTACATAAAATGCAACATAACATTTACATGACAATAACATTGCATTATATTACTCTAATGTAGCAATGTTATTGTCATGTAATTATGTTGCATTATATTACTGTTAAGTAGCAACATGACAATAACATGACTACATAACAGTAATATAATTGCATTATATTACTCTAATGTAGCAATGTTATTGTCTATAGTAATATAAAGCAACAACATTTATAATATAATTTAGCAAACATTTACGTGTCAGTAACATTACTATGTAAGTAATATAATTCAATGTATCGTTTACATGACAGTAACATTACTATGTAACAGTAATAAAATTCAGCAATATAGCTGCAAGCAGCAATTAAGGGGCCAAGCCCTCCAAAGGCAAAATGAGGAGCTAAGCATGGCATGGAGCATCAGACCAACTGCAACAATGAGTAATTAAAGCAAGTTTAGGATGATTTGAAGCACAGTGGCTGAAAAATCATAAACACTAGTTCTCGTAATATAATTTAATGGCTTATCACTTTTGACTTTTGACCGAACAGTGGCGCTGTTATCACATCGATGTGGTGTGTTCTGTGTGAGGTAACAATGGCACACACAAAGTTTGGTGTCAGTATGTCAAAGTATGTCAATTATGGCAAAATTGGTATCGATGTTCTCGGTATGATCCAAGGAATATATCAAAACCAGTTTCATTACAATAGGCTAGTGTAAACAACATTTATTAGCATTTTTTTTTAAAATTGTATTATAGCTTTTGACCACAAGGTGACCCTGCCCCCAAACATTTTGAGTACCATTAGGGCATGGTGCCCAAGAAGAATACCAAGTTTCGTAATGATACGTCAATGTGTTCGTAAAATATAGCATTTTACTCCCAAATTCAAATGGCCGATGCCCAAAATGGCTGACATGGGAAAATTCAGCATGCTGCACTGAATCTAAAGAGAAAAGTTTTTGGCCAAACCATTCAGAAGTTATAAGCAAAAATATGCACTTTTCATATCTCCTGACCACTAGGTGGCACAGCGCAGAAACACCGCAGGTAGTCTCAGGTCATGCTTGTTATAACACACACCAAATTTGGTCTCAATACGCCAAATCGTTGCGGAGATACAGCCTCAGATCAATTTTTGCGTGCTTTTCATCGAATTCGTTCGTGCTTTTATTCGAGAACGGTTTGACTAATCAATAGGGTTGGGTATCTTTTGAATTTTATCGATTTTGATTCCGATTCTGCTTATCGATTCCGATTCTTATCGATTCCTAGTTTCGATTCCAATAAGATAAAAAATCCAATATAAAAAATTAAGTCAGACATTTAGATGTCAAACATTTATTCTGTTTTTTTGCAAAGCATTCTGTTGCAGCTGAATAACATGAGCTAAAATCAGCAGCCTACAAAACACTGCAAGAGGAATTTTGCCTGTACTTTAAAAAAAATACCACAGCAAAAACTAGATTAATATAAATTAAAAATATTAAAGTGTTAAAGACAAGTAAACAGTCAGTAATAAAATAGGAACAAACAAAACAATTAATAGCGTAAATAAATACAACTGAACTAAATTTCATGTACAGAAACTGTAATTAAAATTTTAAAAACACTGCATAGTTTTCTTTTCATAAAATATAGATTAATTAAAGTTATTAAATATATTCAGTCAAGATCTCTTTAACACCGAATGCATGTAGTGCTAAAAATACTGTACATGCGTTTTCTTTCTCATCTGTTTACGTTCACTTAAGACAAAAACGCCAGTGTTTATGATGATATACTGACGTAGTTTTCTGCATACTGGTCGATAAATATGAAAGAAGTCAGTTTTGGCCCGGAACAACCTTTTCTACAGTGGAAATACACGGAATGGTCCGAGAACGGACACAAACCAGGACCCCGCACCTCGACCGTTGTTCTCTGTGCACGCGCTTGCACTTCATGTGCACTGCACGCTAACAGGGCACAAGTTCTTTCCATTCCTGCAATTAAATCATTTGAAATCATTCAAATGTGAATGCAGGAATCGTTAAGCAGAATCGAAATGCACGCTTCTTATAGACTACCTGGTTCTTGGAAATTTGGAACCGGTTCTAAAATGGAACCGGATTTTGATACCCAACCCTATTAATCAACTTGAATTCCATAACTCTTTGCCAGCATGGTCTGAAGATGATCTGAGCCAACTTTGGTGAGAATCAGACAAACCGTCTAGGATGAGTTCGAAAAAGTAGGTTTTTCGAACAATTAAAAATAGCGAAAAAACTAAACCTTGCGATTTTTGAATTTTGGTGTTCATTCGACTCTGCATGAGCCATGGATTCAGAGGAAAAAAATATTTTCCTTCTGTGCCTTACGGTTCTAAAGTTACTACTATAGCATAAACATGAGTGAAATTTTGGACAAGTGGTGGCGCTAGAGAGTTTGCGTTAGAGACTCCAAAATTGCTGTGACTAATGTTGAGACTGTCCTCTATCAGTGTGCCAAATTTCACAACTTTCCCGCAAGTGGATGTATGGGCTGTCATAGACTCGAGTGGAAGAAGAACACCAGCAGATACAATAGGTGCCTACGCATCTTCGGTGCTTGGCCCCTATTAACATTTGTGTCAATAACATGACTACGTAACTAACTATGAGTGACTATTTGCATGGCTGCTTTTCAAATAAATGAACCCATAGACATGAAATTATTGACTTTATTTTATTTTGTGAAAACAAGCAAAGCACAGAGGCTTCAGAAACGTCCTTCAGTTCCTAGACCTGATCTACCGGTCAGTGTTTATTTTGCAATTATGACCATGCGATTGTATTTTGTCTTACTTATTATACAGCTGCTTAACAAATAAATACTTGGAAATGGAAACAGAACCTGATATCAGGCAGCAGTTTGTTGTATTAATTGATCTGTAATGTTGTTTTTACTAAATTGGAAAGCGTTATGGTGAATATTGTCTGTGGAACAAGGTTAGTGTGTTTTCGCTTGTTTAGACAAAGGTGCAGTGCCAGAGTGGTAGTAGCCATGAATTTGACATTTGTCCTTTCATGCATTTAGAATTCCCAATTCAGAAACTATGGACGTTTATAGTTGAGTGTTCCAGGCCTGAAAAAGTTTGGAAAATCAGTGAAGGCCTCGAAGAAATGTCATGATTTGTTAAGACAATAAAACGTCTATTTTAGGACATCACCATGTTTTTTTTATACATAAAAGTATGCATATTAATGCACACATATGCCTAGAGTGTAAATAATCATGCAAAAGTGTTGCGTTTGTTTAATATTTGAGAGCAAATTACCATAGCCAGTTATTTATCAAGCAACCAACTATTTTCTTCCAAGTACACTTGCTAATTTCCTTTCCAGATCAATTACAGATTAACAAGATTGACTTGGGTCAGTTGAAAAAGCTGTGTATTTATTTAAGCTTTAATGCACATATGATAGTAACATTAAAAAATAGTTACATTTTAGATACATGCATGCAAAAGAGAATTGGTTTATAAAAATGTAAATATTACATACGAATATCATGTAGTCTTCAGACTGTAGATATTTTTGCATGCTTTCATCCTCGCAGCTGTGTCTGTTCCACATCTCATTGGAGAATCTCTATTTACATCTATGTCATCGGTGTAAGTTACCCACCGCCGAGCTCCAATCATATGTTGAGTCTGCGGCATGTCCAATGCAGACGCGCTGACACACGCAGCCCCGCCGCCTCCAGCACATGCTGGACGAGTGGGCGGCCTGCCATGTGCACATGACTGCAAAGAGAGAGAGGAGCTCTGCACGATACTCTGCCAAGCTGTGGAGGGTGACTACGCCACAACCAAGACAGCAGAACTGTAGCGGCAGAGTCGCTGTGCAGCCGAGACGTTGCAGAAAGACGTCCTTATGGCCAGGACATGAAGTCCGTCCTGCTGATTGACAGAGGCATCTACTCGGCGAGTTTGTAGGAGTCACGCTCAACCACGGGGCTATTTTTGGTCCAGCTGTCAAATGACGATGACAGGCAGTTCGTGCAGCGGAGATACTGGTTAAGGGGGAAAACAGGTTGCCATAAACAAATTTGGTAGCATGTCAGGGCCGGATATGGATATGGATGAGGAACCTGCTTACAGACTCCACTTCTACTCTGTACGTACCTACTTTCCTCTTCCCATCATTCTTTCTGCTTAGACGCGCTTGAAACTCTATCCTTGCTGCTCTGTTATTTGTGCTGAAAGCAGTTCTTTGTAGCTGGATGTTCTTGTTTTGCAGTTCTGAGGGGCTCGGTTAGATCTAACTCCAGTGACCTCGGGTGTCAAGGGGCCTGCTGGTGATTAGGTGATTAGCTCGATTCGTCTCACGCATGCATGGAGCGCTGACCTGAGATCAGATGCACCCTTCTCACTTTTACCTTGGTTATTTTGCACCAACGGTTGCCAAATCGGAAACCGACTCCCCCCACCACCCCCTTCTGCCAAGATGCACGACAAATGTAGACTCAGGTCTTCCATTGCCAGTCAGCTGCCAGAAACCTGGGAAACCCAGAGTAAATATTTACCATTCAAACACGTGCTGGCAGGCAAGTTAATTTACTTGCGTGTCTTTTTTGAATTGCAAAAATTGTTTGTTTCGTGATCTCAAAGCCTCATTCATGCTTATCTGCAGACCTCTAGAGAGTAAAGCTGTGTAATGAGGGCTGTTGTCATTGGCTAAGTAGGTCAGTTGTGTATTTTAACCCTGAGGACATGAGATAGTGGCAGGGGAGAACAGTAAAATGTTTATGCATGTGTAAAAACCAGTGAGCCTGATGAAATATTCCTCTGTGTGAGGGAATGTGACAGACAGAACAGCTTTGCATTTGCGTAACGGTGGAATAAGGCCAGCAAACAACAGAATAATTAGCTATATGCCAAGTTGTATTTTTTTTCAGATGATTATATTCAATAATGTATCAAAGGAGTTTAACACACTATCCAGAGTGAATCAATTGAATGTTTTGGGTATACAGACAATTGAGATACCGAAGGCATTGGTTTTTAAAGTCCAATATGAAATTAATTTAGAAAAAATTCTATTTTTGATGACACTTTATTTTAAGGAACAATTCTCACTATTAACTAGCATGCATATTACTAGCATATTGGCTGTTTATTAGTACTTACAAAGTATATTAATGCTTTGTCCTGCATGAAGATACTGTTGATCCCTATCTTGCTAACTATTAAGCAGCAATAGGAGTTTGAGGCAAACGTCATGGTTAATAGTTAATTGTGAGAATAAGACATTAAAATAAAATATGACCCTATCTTTTAAAGAATACTCCAGGTTCATTACAAGTTAAGGCCTGTTCACACCAGGAACAATAACTATAAAGATAACGATAAAGATGTACTGTAGTTGTAAAAATCGTTCTAAATATTAAAGAATAGCAGAGTCCACACCACAACTATAACGATAAAGGCACAGAGAAATAATGTTGTTGGAATCACTTTCAGAATGTTTTTTTTTTTTCTTTTTTCCAGTTGATGGACGATAAAAATATTGACAGCCAATCATAATCATGTTAGCATTTGTAGCATAAAGTCGATTACCAAAGGTTATTTTTTTTACTTGTCCTTTGTTTTCTTTAAAGTTTGCGTGAATTGAAAATTAAGTAAATGCATGTTATAGATCTGATTGTGAATAATTTTTTCATATGTAGTTTATCTTTTTTTAATTTTTTTTTTTTTTTTTTTTTTGCTTTATAATCAGTGAAAATTCCCATCATTTATTTCACTAACACCGAACTATTGATTACACGAGCACATTCATTTTTGAGTGCCATGCCCACATCTTAAAATTAGGGATGCACCGATATTTCGGCCTCTGAAAATTATCGGCTGAAATGGCATTTTCGTTTTTTTGGCTACAATTGTTACATTGGATGTAATTCTAGTCAGAGGGGGTTAGTAAGCTGTTTTTCACATTAAAATCATGTCATGTCATCATTATGGATCCATGTGTAAATGGTGTGCAATAAAGATACCACTTTTTGTCTTCCCACTGGTGCTGTTAACATGACAGTGAGTAACTAGTGATCTTGGCATCACATGCTTATATTATCGCCACTGGCAAGTCATATAAGGTGACAAGAAAGAAGGTGTGAATTATTGGTACTTATTTTAATGGTTAATGTCCTTATATCTTGGACAGAGTAAGCTCACTCTTGCCAGTTGCTAAGAGCACTGCTTCTGTCTGTGGGTGTTACAATGAAAAGGACAAGTACTTGGATATCTTCTGTGGCCACTTTTTTAGCTCACACGTTTATGTGAACAATGTCCTACATAAATTCAAGTGTAAGAAGAATGCAACGTCTTCATATTATTTGATTCACAAGTTCATGGGTAGCCTCAGGTTTCCCATATTCATGAATAATCTGGAAAAAGCAGGATATGTTCGTGAAATTTTACAAGATCAGTGTCCGTTCAAAAGATTTTACTTGTTTCCTTGAGTATAAGATGTTGCTCTAAAAATGTGTGAATGGTGTGAAAATCCTTTACAGGAATAGTTCACCCCAAAAAAAAGGGATTTTTTTTTAATATGCATTGATCTTCAGTCCATCCAAAATACAAAAGAGTTTGTTTTTCATCAAAACAGACTTGGAAAAATGTAGAATTACTTCACTTGCTCACCAATGGATGCTCTGCAGTGAATGGGTGCCGTCAGAGTGAGAGTCCAAACAGCTGATAAAAACATCACAATAATTCACAAGTAATCCACAACACTCCAGTTCAGCAATAAATGTCTTATTGAGCAAAGTTACTAGTCCTCTATCCATAATATTCCTTCAAGAAGTGGTAGACTTTTTCACTGGAAGAAACATCATTGTGGATTATGGATTTGCCAGAAGCAATGGTTTACAGTTAAAATGCATTAATGATAGATTTATTTCTTATAAACATTCAGCTTTTCACTTCATGACATTAACTGAAGGACTGGAGTGGTGTGGATTATTGTGATGTTTTTATCAGCTGTTTGGACCCTCATTCTGACGGCACCCATTCACTGCAGAGGATCCAGTAGTGAGCAAGTGATGCAATGTTAAATTTCTCAAAATCTGTTCCTATGAAGAAACAACATCTTTTCCCAATAGTTACACTTTCTCTCTCTTTGCAACAGGCCTCTTTCCAGCGGTCCAACAGCCATGACAAGGTAAGGAAGATCGTGGCAGAGGAAGGCCGGGCTGCTCGAAACCTCATCGCATGGAGTGTCCCAGTGGAAAGCAAGGAGGAAGAGGGTTAGATCCATTCAGATACACTCATGCACACATATAATAATAAGTCTTGACATTTGCATTGCATTTTATCCTAAATAAGGTGTTGATCCTGGAATAGCCACTACAAGTTAGGGGAAAAAAAACATAAAATACTTGTTGAAATGCCTGTGATGTCCAAGATTTTTTATGAAGAGCAATAAGCAGATTTTAGAAAGCCTGCCAATCAAAAGTTTGGAGTCAGTAAGATTTATTTTTTTTCTTATGCTCACCAAGGCTGCATTTATTAAACCAAAAATACAGTAAAAACAGTAATATTATTGATAACTGCTTTCCATTTGAATATATTTTTAAATGTAATTTATTCATATGATCATTATTTTAGTCTTTAGTGTCACATGATCCTTCAGAAATCATTCTAATGTGCTGATTTGCTGCTCAAGAAACATTTCTGATTATTATCACTGTTGACAACAGTTGTGCTGCTGCCTGATATTTTTGTGGAAACCATAATAAATCCCCCCCGCCAGGATTCTATAATGAATTAAAAATAAATCCAAAACATTTATTTGAAATCAAAATATTTTGTAACATAGTGTCTTTATTGTCATTTTTGATCAATGCGTTTTTGAGTAAACGTATTTAAAAATAAATAAAATAATATACATGATTCATTGCGCTTTCTTGCAGTCATGAACGGTCTCACATCCCACACGGTTCATCGCCCATCAGGCTACCAACTTAAAATGCATCCAGCTTTGTAAAGAACGTCCATTTGCAAAGCAAATGTGGGCGATGAACAAGTACTCCAAATCTGTCATCCCTTCTCTTGTACCTGGAGTTACAGTACACTCTTTGTTGCAGAGTGTGTGAATGTGTGTGTGTGTGTATAAGCTGACCCAGATCCTCTGTTTCACTGTCAGCGCTGACCGGTCACCACAGGAGTCTTTTGTTAGTTGGGGACTGCAGTATGTGTTATGTCCGAGCGAACACAACTCCCCAGTGCCTGCATTCATCATGCGCAGTGACCGTTTCTGGATCAGGGCTTGTCTCCCTAAGTGTACACTTAAGAGTTAGAAGTGCTGATTGAGAATCAGTTTTGACCCTCATACCCTGATAAAGAGATTATGTTGACTAGAAGAGGCTGATCCTAGATGACTACAGAAAGCTGATCCTGTTCTTATAGTGAAAACACAATACAGGCCCTGATCCCAGATCAGTTCTAATAGTCAAAGATACTTTATGAATGCAAGCACTGGCTAAAGATGACTTTAAGCCTGAATAAAACAGAGTGTCTAGTTTGTATTTCAGCCCTGAAAGTAAATAAGGAAAATTTATTACAAATTATATTTTGCATGACGAAGCTAAAGCCTATTTGTGCTCTGATGTCACTGTTTTGAGTTTGTTGGGTTGTATTTTTAGGAAGTATTGTTTCATTTTGGTATTTGTATGTATAATAGGATTTGTTTTTTCTTATTTTCATTTGTTGCTAAGTCGAAGAATCACATTAACGGCAATGCAAGAGCTCAACGAATCAACTCTGGGCTCCACAGGAACAAAAAGCAGGTGTGATTCATTTGTAAAAAGATTGTTTTTAGTTTCTGCATCTTTTATGAATACCTAGAGTAACTGAAAATACTACTGCCATACAATACGTTTCATTTCATTATATGTCTCTGTTTGCATCCACAACAAATCTGGAACCAGACCAAACAAAAAATAATAATAACCTGAAACATGAGTCTTGTCCAGTATGAAAATAAGCAAACCGGTTTAAATCAAAAGAAAAATGTTTCTTGCATCCTTCAAAGAAGTGATAATTTAGTCACCAAGCTTTGAACTGGAAAGCTTTTACTCATGTTAAACACTAGGGGGCGCCAGAGACCTTTTATTTGAACCTTGTATTTATGGAGTCTAATTTCAATTCTTCCATAATTTGACCTCAGTGTTTATATAAGCAGCACACACTGATTGTTAAACAGCCGTTAGCCCGTAAAGTTAATGATTCATTCGCTCAAATAAAGGTATCTAGATCATTTGAAACACGCAATCACATCTGCTCTTAACAGAACTCGGCACTGGACTGCAAAAACGCACCTGTGTCGATACTGGACAAAGGACCTGAGAAGAGCCCCACCAAGACTAGACAGCCACGGAAGGTGGACCTCCGAGCGCGATATTGGGCCTTTCTTTTCGATAATCTACGGAGAGCAGTGGATGAGATCTACGTCACCTGCGAATCCGACCAAAGCGTGGTGGAGTGCAGGGTATGATTATATATGACACACATACCATCAACAACAATTGTTCGGTTTTACCACTTGAAACAGGATATATTATAGATTTATAATTCTATGATTTTTATTTAAAATAAAATATCATTTTAACATACACATTTTTGTAATTATTCTTTTATTATTATTATTTTTATTTATTTATTTTTTAACTTTTTCATTATTATTTTATAACTGAAGTGGCTGCTTTTGCACCCCCACCACTAGAGGGAGTGAAGCGTTGCGATGATGTTCTTCCTCTGCCTCCTCCTCCTCCTCCTCCGCGCATTCCTTTTGTTTTCTGGTTTGTGTCAGAGAGGGGTTTGGTGAGAGAATTATCACTGCACCTCTCCAGGGCCTTTCTGGAGGGAGTGGAGATGGATGACATGTGTAAACAAAGGGCCCCCCACCCCACTCCTTCCGTGTGTGTATGTGCGGGTGATTTGGGGGGGGGGGCGCTCAGGGTACGAGGTCTAGGTGACGTCCCAAAACACTTTTTCCACTTCAGGTTCTTTGTTTATTTTTAGTAAAAGCAAAAAGCTGATTGCAAAACATGTACTACAATCAGCCGCTATGACCAATAACCTCTCAGCACGCAACGATCGCAATAACGATTTGTCACTTCGAGTTGATCAACAGTGTTTCTGTGTCCGGTTTGGTCTTGGGACTGGTGTCGGCAAACATTCGTTTGAACTCTGTTAGCTTTGGTTGGCAGAGCCCATGTCGGGGCACTCACTATGCTTACCCTGGCAGGTATGGCGCCGGGCTGTGTTTGGGCTCATCGTCCACGCTCTACACTGCTGGCTCTGATTTAACGATTGGCGTGTAATCTTGAATTATGCTGAGCAGGGTTCGGCCAACCACTCGAAGCTAACCGGCCCCCTTTGTGGTTACCTTGTTGACAGCCGGCCTGTGCGAATGTGCGTAAACTATCTGGCTGCTGTGTTTCCATGTCCGGCGGGTCTGTTCACACTTCCTGGCCCTTTGGTCTGAGTTTGTTTTTGTGTCCATGCTCTGCTACAGATCTGTAGTTCACTGCCATGTGACAGTAGAGGCTTGTTTGATGAGAGACTGTAGGCCTACAGTAGGAAAAATGTCCCTTGGAGCTGTTGAAGTCCACATAAATGCTCCTTTATAAAGATATAAATCTGTGTTTCAGCACTTTGTCATGTGCATTTACCAGCACATTTTTTTGTTACATAATTGCATAAAATTAAAATAAAAACAGAATCTTGCATAAAATGCAAAACATTTTATACAATGTATAAAATGTTTGCAAATGCATTTACAAAATGCAGTTAAGCACAACATTCAGTGGAAAGTAACGTGAGCGCCGCTTTAATTTTATCTATCACAATTTATTAGATTATAACCTAAGGCTGTGACGTTATTGGTTAATGTTGGTTTTTCCCACCCACGTGTCTTCGGCAGAAAAGAAAAGTTGTTTCAGAGGTGATGGAAAAAACATATATAAAAATTTTAACAACAACTTTTTTTATTTTAACAACTATTAAGTACAGCATTTGCAATAAATTATTTCCTTATTCATAAATGTTCTTCAATGTAAAAGAAAAACCAGTTCGTTTCCCAGCACCCATATTCACCTGTGTCTCTGATTCTTTATCCTCTGCCAGTGTTGACTGGTTCATGATTTGGTCGAGTGGGTGATTTATTTCATATTCAAGTAACGCCCACATCTTTAACCCACAGCCCTGAGGACTAATTAGTTCTTATCAGGCCTCTCCCTCATCTCAAGCCTGATTTATGTCACATCAGCCCATGAACGAGACAACTACACTTTCGCTTGTGTGAATCCGTCTATGAAAACAAGAGATGTAATAAATCAGAATTGTTTTTGGGGGGTTGAAGGGACCATTTAATTTTTTATCTGACCGAATGACTCAGTAAGTTAAAATGATACCATATTAAGCATTCTCCCATCAAGTGTCATATAAGTCTTGTTCCTCTTCTTCTAAAGTGATTTTTTTTTTGTAAGGTCACTTAGCTGTTTCTTATCCATTTGTTTTCCCTTAGCTGTTGCATTATGGGCCAGTATCGTCGTCCACCATGCCCTGGTGTTGTTAACTAGCCCTAATCAACAGGCCTGCTACTGGACACATCTTTCACTGGGCCTGACTCCTCTATTAACTAAAAGCACTGTGGACCTCTCCTCACAATTGCCACCCCCCCATTACCGCCCATCAATCACACAAACACACAGACGCCTGTTTCACAGCATCGCCTGGCATCCCCCATTTAATCCAGATCATCAGTCACACCACAAACCCTGGTCTTGATTTTGAATGCAACTGAACTGTGTCTCAATGAACAGGAGTATTCCTGACTACCTCTCAATATGATGCACATCATGACACAGGTGTCAACACATTGTCATGCACAGCAAATGGATCTCAGTTGAAACTGCATCAGACAAGTTACTTGCGAGGGAGTGAATCTTCAGGATCAGTTTAACATGCACTCCACTTTCATCATGTATAGTGTCTCAGAAATGGCTCTAAACACTACAAAATGCAAATTTGACAGTTTTAGAGGGCCTACCCTGTTGAAAAAGCTGGTCATGTGCTGGTCCTAAGCAACTAGCTCCTGCTCAGGCCCAGCACACGACCAGCACACAACCAGCTAAGGACCAGGGTAAACCAGTTCAAACCAGAAGCCATGCTTTAAAACATACCTAACCAGCACATGCTGGCTTGTAGACCTGTTCTAGTCTGTGTTGTGGCAAGGCTTTGCGACACTCTTTGTTGGAGCCAAGGGATTCCCCAGAGTCCCTATGATCGAATATCGGATAGACAATGAACATTTCGTCATTCGCTGCACACTCTTTGCCGGTAACTAGAAATGATTACAGCCCCAATCAGATTTGCCAGCCCCCTTTTGCAAAGCTAATTGGTAATTTCAGCCGCACCTCTTGTGGAAGACCACTGAGGCGGGAAAGAGCAGCAGCAGTCTTTTTCCCTTTTCTTTCGTCCTCATCCTTTTCTTTTTGTCCACTCCTGGCATTTGTGAATGGAGTGCTTCTGGTGGGTGGGGGGAAGGTGTGAGATGTGCTCCAGTAGCTACAGATGCCCACTTTTTAGTAGAGACAACAAGGGTGTTGGTTTACACCAGCTCCTCAGTGTGAACAAGAGTCGGGGGCTCGTACGGGATTCTCAGCTTGGGCCCTGCTCATTGTTCCTTCAGACATGCCTCAAAAGAGACATCAGGGTGGGGGCCGGTTTGGCCCTCTAGCATGGTCAGATCAGGTCTCTGGGGTCACAGCTTTATCAGTGAGGTGAACGTTAACAGGGCTGAACTCGGGAGAAGTAGGGGAGATTGATTTGGAGATTTGGAGGTTGTTTTACTGAAATTACTGTTGTGACGTTGACAATTAAAAACATTTGTCGCCACCGTTAACATTTTGATAGCTCTTAGATCAGGGGTGTCCAGTCCTGCTACTGGAGGGCAAGTGTCCTGCAGAGTAAGGGGTGTGCTTTACTGATAATGGATGCCTGGAAGTTTCTAGTTATCTTTTAAGACTTTGATTAGCAGGTTCAGGTGTGTTTAATCAAGGTTGGAGCTAAATTATGCAGAGCAGTGACCCTCCAGGAACAAGATTTGGCAGGTTTTTGCAAACACATCCTTTGCAGTTTAGAAGACCTTGCCTTTTGATTGTTGGTCGGTGCTTAAGCAAATTTCTGAGTTGCATGTAATTCTCCCTTATCTTATTGAGGCTTTCACAACTGACAGCACACATACTTCCCCCCAGGAGGTGCTGATGATGTTGGATAACTACGTCCGAGATTTCAAAGCTCTGATCGACTGGATCCAACTACAAAAGAAGCTGGAAAATACAGACGCTCAGAACAGGTGATAATATGCTTGCTATCTAAATGGACACATTCCATAGACTTCTGTTGTTTTTATATACAGCTAGTTAAATTATATAAATATTTATTATTTAAGTTATAATTACAAATCTGACCTTAACCAACATCTTAACATGATATATACAGTATACACACACACATATATACTGCATGATCAGTGAGTAATTTGTGTTGATTCACTATTTCACGGTCTCACCGCTTTGCGTAATGAGTAAGTGACCACAACACTAGTACACTGATTATGGTATAAAAAGAGCTTTTAAGTTATGTGTCAAACTGTAAAGTGCTCTTCAGGAAGCTCTGTACATTTCTGCAGAATTTGAATGTGCATCCTTTAGAAGCATGTAAGCATGCCCTGGCCCCTGCATGTCTGTTTATTAAATATTTTTGGGTAAAAATGCTTTTTATATGTTTTGGTTCTGTTCTGAATCAGTGCCTTTCTTTGAGAGTTTCATCCTGTCCCTGCAGGCCTACATCTTTGGCTTGGGAAGTTCGAAAGATGTCACCAGGGCGACATGTAATGTCCAGCCCCTCGTCAGACCGTATTGTTCCATCACCTGGCGTTCGGCGTGCCCTCAATTTTGGGTAGGCCAATCTAGTTACATCCATCACTTACAGGGTCACTCAAAAACATTTCCCTCAAGTACTCACAAGTACTTCCTCTCCAGTCCTAGCTCTTGTTTATTCTTATTTGCTTAGTATTTTTTTCCCAGTAGATATCCATTGTGAATAAATACAGTTAATAATGTGGTGTATAGGGAAAATATTTCTGTATAGGAACTATATCCAGTATGTGTTATATAAGTTGCTATTATAGCAAAAACTGATACATGATGTCCAATTTATTGAATAATATTCTTCTACTTGCATAATATTAATGTTTGAAAAAATTAGTAAATATGCTGTTCCTTGGATTTTTTTGTTCCTTGAACTTTTTAACCTGGAGGGGTCATTTTTTGGTTTTCTTTTCCCAAGGTTTACTTGCAATTTCAGACATAGTGTATCTGCTTGAATCTGGCCTCAACCCATTATCCCAGCTCACAGAATGTTACTGGACACTGTTGTCTCTGTTTGCAAACTGTGGCGACTTTCAACTCCTAACAGAGGAGCAAGACACGAGGCTCCCCTGCATAATTTTTTTTTAAATTAATTTACTGATAGTGTGAAAGGAAGGCAATTGATAATGCGATTAAAATGCCACAGAATGCTTAGATGGAGAAATCAATTCCAGATATGATACATATCTTGGCCTCACTACGAGGCCGGAAAGACTACGCCCGTCTGGCAGAGGCTGGGAGGAGAAGGGGAATCGATCCGCAACGGCCTAAGCGTTTTGTTTAATGCGATTTTTGCCGGGTTCTCCTCAGGCCTGCACTTGAGACTGTGGGGGGTTGCAGATCTAAGTGTGGTTAAAGACTGCTGAAGCATGGGCATCCATGTCTGTATTATGCTGTAATTGGACGCCACAGGAAATGGATATTGATCAAGACGGAGGGCCTCGGTCTGAAGTTTCCATTTTAGTTCCCGGTGTTTGAGGAAGCCTTGTGCAACGATGCATAGCTAGAGCGTTTGCGATGGTTACCCGTAGAAGGGGACTATTTAACAATATAGTTAATGGCGGTAAAACATTTGTATCTATTGTAATTGTGCAACTGGTGATGAAGAACACCACCTGGCTACTGTCCATCTGGCTATTTGAATCCGAGACCTCTGGTTTTAATGGCTTGTGTGTGTTTACAGTGGTCCCACTCCCACTCTGGCTGTGGCATGTCTCTCCCACACTGGACCAAGCTGGGCTGACCGAGTCAAGTGTTCCCAGTCCCTTCCTGTCTCCAGCCCAAGTGTCAACATCCCTGCTGAAAAACCAGGTGAACGAATCTTCTCTACTGACAGTCATTTGTTTTCAAATCCAGATGTAGAAGTATTTCTGTGTTTATGTATATATCGGTATCCATCAATCCTTAGCAAAGAAAGATGCAGAGGGCTGGGAGACTGTGCAGCGGGGGCGCTCCATGAGGCCACGCTCCAACACCATAGTGGCTAAGGTAAGCCCCGTTCTGGCCCATGTAAGTCCCAAAGATGACAGCGACAAGGAGAACCAGCGCATCCAGCCCTCACCCCAGGAAAAATCTCAGGAGGTGAGGGAGCAAGAGCAACCTGTACCCCAAGAGCAGAGCCAAGAGACTGAAAAGACCTCCGTCATCGAGGTACTGAAATCAACCTGCTTCCCTTTATTAATTATTTACAGCCCAGGCATACATATGAAGGCTCTGTAACATCAGAATGTTTTTGTTTGGTCACAGTGTGTTCATATATACACTATCCAGACAGGGCAGTATCAAGTGTACAAGCATCGATTTTGTACATGTTTATCAGATTTAATGAAGTTTATTAAATATTGAGGATACAATAGTTTACACTTGGACGGTATGCTAAAGCCAATAGTTCTGTTGCAAATCCTAGTGAGCTGCCATGCTACCTACTTCCTTCATAGGCTCAAAACAGCACCCTCTCTGAAATAGAACATCATTAGCGACTGATTTGGACTGCTCTATGCAGGCAGCATCTCTTACAAATAGTACAAGACTTGACCCATAATTGATTTCAGCAAGTTTGTCGTTGCAATGTTGCTAAGTTAATTTCACAATTTGCCAGTGGGCATAAAATATCAAATTGTTTAGCACTAAATAAAACATTCATCTACAATCTTGATGTCATTTTTTTATTAAACTTGTTACAATGCAACGTGGTGTTGTCTTCTCCAAAGAGCATTTGATGCCACCCTAGAATTTTGCCAAAATTAATTATGAGGAAGTTGTTTACTTTTTTTAATAAAGCCTGCATATAGAGAGTTTTATTTTTGTGTCTGTGGAGAAGATTTTTATGTTTTTTAAATGATGATGTTGTTGAGACTAGTGGTGTCAAAATGACTTGTTTGCATGTTTGTGGTTTATGATCATACAGTTCTTGGTATGCTACATGTTTGTTTTGAAATGCATGATATTGTGTAATTATTTAGCATGCTGTGTTTCTTTAGTTCTGTTTGTTTTCTTGCTGCTCTCATATCTGCCAAATGGTCTGTCATACAGATGCGGCAAGGAGTGCTGTGACATGCATGTTTGTGTTCATATTTGTGTATGCATCTGTGTGTATATTGCACAGCCCCCAGCAGAAAATATTGAAGAGCCAGGGCAGAGTGTCATCGGCCCCTCTGAGGACACGCTACCCCCCACCTCTGACCCCACACCACCCCCTACCTCTCCGCCTTCGCAGGCCCAGTGCCCAGAATTGGATTCCGATCCAGGTCCTCCCCCTGTAACCCTTTCCCAACCAGAGGAGCCGGGTACTGGGCAAGCCAAAGTAGAGCAGGGGATGGAAGGGTCAGCGTGGAAGGTCGTGGCACCGTCGGCAAAGGCGGAGGCAGCGGTCTACGTTACCCTGGCAGCGATGACACTGGAGAGCATGCTGGACCCCACAGAACTTTCCACAGTTTGTGCCGAGTGAGTGAGGAGAGGGTCAGGACTGGGTCAGGACTGCCGCCTAAACAAAGTCAATCCCAAAAACCTCCAGGCAAGACAGGATTACCCCCCCCCTCCTCCTCCTTTCTCTCAGCAAGTATATGTATGTGGGTGCTGACAGGGGTGAACTATTATTACTGTGAGTAGAGAACAGGAAGTCTCAGTGTTTGCCGAGAGTTGCCCCAGTTGTTTAAGTTTTTATTTTAGGCTTATCAAGTGTCCCCTGCACCAGTCAGACACCTTGACTGGTTTAGTCCCCATGGGCTGTCATTGACCTTGACCTCCCTTCAAGCCTTGACCTCCCAAAGTCCTTGCTACATTTCTGGACCTTGATGGTAACCTTGCTGTCTATGGGAGGGTCAGAGAGCTCTCGGATTTTATCAAAAATATCTTAATTTTTGTTCCGAAGATGAACAAAGGTCTTACGGGTTTGGAACGACATAAGAGTGAGCAATTAATGACGGAATTTAAATTTTTGTGTGCACTGTCCCTTTAAAGCAGGCGTTAATTTGCACTGCTCCTGGTAGATTGTGCTGGTCATTATGGAAATGTTCTGGCTGCGTCTGTGTTCTTTAATGTGCGCATTGTCAGTAAATCACATGCAGAATTTTCCCTTCCCATCGGTGCTTTTATGGAATTGCGCTCTTATACTAAATTGCCCCGTTTATGAAATCTGGCCCTTTATCTCTATTTTCAATGTTCGTGGAGTCAATATTTTTACTCAGCTTTTTAAAAATGCTGGGTAGCCGGTGTTTTTTTTTTTTTTTTTTCTCTGTGTTTTACCAGTCAGTGTACTCTACGTCACTGGTAGTTCCTATAGAAATATTTTAGACCCAACTCTAAAGTAGGACCTAATTTAGTTCCCCCAAATTGAGTTCTTAGAATTTAAATACATTCCTAGTTCCTGTGGTGCAAACATCCCAAAGAGTGGGAACTTCCGCCAGTAGTTCTAGGAACTATGAAAAGGTTCCTTTAGTGGTTCCTAGTTTGGTGCCATTTCTTGCAGCTCAGAACCTCCCTTTTTTCTGCACAGAACAGGGACAGTGTTTTGTGGAAAAGGGGTGACAAAATGTATAAATTCCAGATTAGAATCCAAGTACCATATTTCTGTCCAGCAACCAACTAGCTGCAAAATGTTTTGCTTGAAGTTCAAGACTATTGATTGGTTTAACTACTTAACCTATAGGCCAAATGGGTTTTCTTTACATGAGATGGCTGTAGAAGTGAGATGATGATACCTGGTTTGGCATTTTGCTTGTCTCCTGTCTTGTCCTTTATAAGAGAAACCTCCAAGGGGTTAGTTAAGGCTAGACCCACAGCACTTTCTGTGAGCTACCGGCTTCCATTACTCAATGGGTGTTGGCCTCTTTACAAAACCCAGTCTGAAACAATGGAGATGGATGAGGTTTAAGCGCCCAGACAGGAGCACAGTCGTGTCGGAATCCGGAATCATTGCTTCCGAGGCCCAGACACTACCTCTCTGGGTGGGTCAGATAAGCCCAGCTCTGTTTAGACTCCAGATCTAAGACCAGCAGGCGAGCTGTTGAGAGAAATCCAGCTCTTATTCTGCTCGTTAGCATGACGTTTGACACTGACCTCAGTGCAGCTCCGGGCGTCTCCATCTTCTCCCACGGCCGTCTGAAATTGGCACTCGGCATACTGTTCACTCATCAGGTTCTGAAAGCGGGGGTCAAGTGTTGTGGCCTCTGATTGCAGTGGGTAGGATACTTTTTCCAAAATATTTTGCCAATTTACCAGTCATCACGAGTCATGAAGACCCACAGGTGCACCCGTAGAAGGAATGTATGGGCAAAAATGTGCCCCTCAACAAATCCCCCTTTTGTTACCACCCTAAAATTGGAATAAACCCCTTTTGCCTACAGGTAAATATTCTCCAGAACACTAGAGTCACCTGATGGCATTTTGCAAAATGGGCTGCACAGGGTTTTTGGCCATCTTAAAGAGATAATTTACCTAAAAATAAAAATTGTGTCAGGGTCCTCATGTTATTTTAATCGGTGTTCGTTTCTCTTTTTTTCTGTGAAATACAAAAGAAAATATTTTGATAGCATTTTTGCTCTGTATAATGAAAGTCAGTGGGGTGCAAAGTTGTTTAGACCCAGTGTTCTTCAAAATATCTTAGTTTTTTAACACAAAAAAAAAAACGTGGCAGGTATGTGACAGCTGCAATGCCATTGTTATGGCCATGGGTCACATGACAGAAAAATAAATGTATTGTCAAAACAGTTCGATTTGGGGAAAAAAAGAAGAAATTTCAGTTCAAATATATATATATATATATATATATATATATATATATATATATATATATATATTTTAGCGTTTTAAATTAGATAAGAGTATTTTAATATCGACAGTAATTAATTGATTTAAATTCTTTTAAATTCTCATCCCTTTGCCCCCTAGTTTTCATAAGCCCCTATTATGAATTACTGTTGTAAATTTACTTAATAAAGTAAAGAAATCTTTGAAATATTATATTAAATATTAAAATTATTGATACAAATGTACACGTTTATACATATGGATGATATATGTACATTTATATAGATACATTATAATTTGTATATATTAACATGATTACATTGTCATATTCCTTAAAACCTTTGACCTGTGCAACACAATTGTTTGCAAAACCTTCCAAATTAACCTATTTTGCCAACTACAAATGTGTGTAGAGTGCATTAAATTGCTAATAACTTCTTTTAACCATGACTATATTCACAAAACAACATAGGCTCTCGTACATTATTGCTTAAATATGTAAAAAAAAACTCCTTCCCATCTCCTCATCCCTATTGTGGTTGCGCGCTGCATGATTTGGTCATGCTTCCCCATGTGTGGTTTTTGTGATTGATTGTGTTTATGGCGTGTGCCTGGATTATCATTTTATTTTATCTCTGTTCAGTTTCTTACAGCATCTTTTGCATTTGTAAGTTTTTGTGGTGTGCAGGCTTCCACCAAGCATTTAAAATTTGGTTGCATTACAGAAATTTGGGTCTAGCCTAATTTCAGATGAAGTGCTGAAATGATTGCACCATGTGCCAATTGAAGTTGTGCTGCCTGGGCATGAACTCAAGAGCCTGGTGTGGCTAACTTGGCACTGTGCGGCTCGTTTTGTGCCTGTTTGGTGACTTCAGTGGCTGAGTGTGAGTGTTTTGTGCCTCTTGTCAGCCCCAATCCATGGCTGAAGTTTTGGCTAAGAAGGAAGAGCTGGCCGACCGCCTGGAAAAAGCTAACGAAGAGGCAATCGCAAGTGCCATCGCTGAGGAGGAACAGCTGACGCGGGAGATCCAAGCGGAGAACAACGAACTGGAGACCGACAACGAGAGCGACTTCTCTGTAAGTCAACAATTAACCCTAGTGGTTTATATGACTGATGTTATTACAACAACATCAATCTTCTTTGCTCTTTTATGTGTGTTTTCTGAATTTAGCGTCATTTTTATTTTGCTCTCTTAAAGGCAAGTATCGGGAGTGGAAGCTGTGGCTTGAATTTAGACTGGAGCGAGATGCTAGCTGATTATGACGGTAATGATGCGGTTAGCATCTGCATTGCTAACTGTATGTATAAGTCTATAAGTTAATTGTTTATTTAAATGACAACGAAATGGCTAAAATTGCTGGAATTAAATTAATATTTATTTCAAACAATATTTTTTTGTGGAATTTTTGTTTTATTGTTTTTAATTTTGGTTTTGTTTTTTTTTTTATTGTTGTGTAAAGATTTTTTTTGTTTTAAATATGTTTTTTTGTTTACATAATATATGTGTGTGTGTACTGCATACATTTATTATGTATATATAAATACACACACATGCATGTATATATTTAAGAAAATTTTTATATTTGTATATTAAATATATCTATATATGATAGAAATTATATAAATGTGAAGATGTAGTGTATATACATGTAAATATTTTCAAAATATATAAATAATATATACAGTACACACAAGGGCTGGGTAAAAAAATTGATATCTCGATTTTAATCGATTCTCATTTTTATGAAACGACATCGATTCTTAAATCCCAGGACTCGACATTAAGCATTGACATGTGTTTGTCCTTCAGACAAGTATATCGGTCATTCACTTGTACAAGTAAGAAGTTATTTGTCCAGGGGGGAAAAAAACCTTTTTTTGATGTAAATGTAATCCATTATGAAGCAATAGTCTCATCACTGCTCTATGAGGTCTTACTTTAACCAGCATATTTGTGATATTTGCCTTAAATTGATTTCTAAGACACTTTTTAACTTTATAAAGGGCAAGATTTTCTTAACCTTACTAAATGTACGTGTCATCATTTGTCAAATTCTTTCATTTTATCCATAGCATTCTGTTAGAATAATTAGACTCTGTATGGTTGTTACCATACAAATGAAATCAGTATCAACAAACTCCATCTTTCCACTGCAGAGGAAACACTGAGGCTGCATCGAAAATGTCATTTAGTTGTAATTACTCAGACTGTTTAATGAAGATGAGAGATTCCATAAATGCATTTACACAGAAAAATTACACATGCATAAATAAATGTTAGAAGATTAATGTTGAACTTTTTTAACATATAAATCTGAAATGTTGGGAAAATGCAATGATACTTTTAAATATGAAACCAAGCCACCAGTAGGTGGCGGCAAGTCTTAATGAGTGAGTCACTGATTCAACTAATTCGTTCATAAGGCTAATTCTTTCAATAAATAAACAATAAGACAGCCACTATTTAAATGTGTATATTTAAAAGAAACTAACTGAAGTAATTGTAATTTAATAATTATAAAAACTTCATTAAGTGTAATTTTAACAGTTGTACTACAATTCAGTCAATTTTAACCCTTAATAGTATAGTAATGTAGTATGAACTGGCTCTCATGTATATTTTACAGCATTAGATGAGATTTTTTTTTCTACTGTACCTGATATGTATTCAAAATAATCAATATTGAATCGAATTGGTAATCGAATCAAATCGCAAGCTTGCAAATGACAATCGAATTGTGAAATTTGTCAAAATCCAGTCCTAGTACATGCACATATTATTTAAACAAAAACTTTTATTTTGAATGCGATTAATCGTTTGACAGCACTACTTTTTACCTTTTTTTTTTTCTCTATTCATTTACAATAACAAGTGCTAATTTTTCTTGCTGTCATAAATTATAATTTTTTTTAAAGAATGTATGCTTGTTTTATAGACTTTGCAGAAATTGCATTTAATCAAATTACATAAAAGCTTCACACATAACACTGGATGCTGATAATCTCAAAATGACAAGTCTTATATATTGGTCTAACACTTCTTGTAGATGTGTTATATTGCGTCACCTGCTTTTCCGACAGCTCGAGAGCCTTGTCGTCAGAGCACCTCTTGGGGTGACATAGTGGAGGAGGAGCCGGCCCGCCCACCGGGTCACGGCATTCACATGCACGAGAAGCTGTCCTCTCCTTCACGCAAACGGTAACAAAGTCACACAGTTCTGTGTGTTACAGAATAATGAACTTTGTTTCTGTTCTAAAAGTTTACATCTTTTTGTTAAGAAAAGATTGTCTTTAACATGGTAGTACTACCGGTTAAAGTGTCATTTCTGAACAGAATTGCAAAAAGTTTTTAATTTTTTTTTTTTTTTTTTTTTTTTTTTCTGTTGTTAGGGAAAAAAGGTAGTCCTATCCCCAAACTCACCATTATGGCAATGTTGTTGCATTCACTTAAACAAAGACTGCAAAATTTGCTATTAGTGGTGCAAAAATTAAACATTTCATTTTTTTAATGCTGTGTAAATGAAAATAAACATTGTATAGAATCCAGTTTCTGCCACAGAATAAGAAACTAAACTCTAAACTCTTGACTTTACTTCTCTTGTTTGTGAGTTTGTCGTAATCCTGAATTTTTCTTTATCAAAATTATGAGATGTAAACTGTAATTCTAAGAAAAAAATTAAATTACCCACAAAAACAAACAAAACAAAAAAATCTGAGATGTTAACTCAAAACTCAGAATTGTGAGAAATAAAGTAACTTCGATTCTAAGAAAAAAAGTGAACAATTTTTTTTAACAATTGTGGCATGTTAACTCAAAACTCCAAGAATTCCAAGAAATTACTTGGAATTGTGATATGAAATCACTTTTTTGTTCAAAAGAGGAAATTGGCTTCCATGTAATTGTGAATCATGAGTTTACATCTCGCAGTTTCGACTTCTTTCCCTCAATAATGTGACGAAAAACTCATCAATTAAGAAAAATAATGTCCAAACAGTGCCATAAATTCACTATTGTGAGAAAAGCAATTGCACTTGTGAGATTAAACTTAAAACTCAGATTGCTAGAAATAAAGTCAGAATTGTTATTTTTAATTATGTGTTTATATATTTGTTTATTTTTGCGGTGGAAGTACACGTCATAGTAATTTATTGGTGCACAAATGTAAAAACATTATTCTTAGAGCTGTCAATTTAATTTATTAATTTAGCGTATTATACTAAAACATTATATTTAAAAAAAAATTCCATTATGCCCATTTTCAAAGAAATCATAAAGTTTGATTATGACATGCCATGAATTTTGTAGTGACTATTGAAATGCTTTTATATGCCACAATAATGTAGTGTCTTTGAATAAATGTAAATGATCTCCATTTATTAGTGAATTTGAATTTTAATACTTGTGATTTAATTGATCTACATATCATGTAAATCAGTTAAGCGTGTTTTGCTGTTTGTCAGAACCATTGCAGAGTCGAAGAAGAAACATGAAGAGAAACAACTCAAAGCCCAGCAGCTCAGAGACAAACTGAGAGAGGAGAAAACCCACAAGCTGCAGAAACTGTTGGAAAGAGTATGTTTTTCCCTTTAGCGCCTGTAGAGACAGCTCATTTTGCCTCGGCCACAAGGGAAAATCCTATTCGCATGCATGTTGAAAGAATCACTTAACAGCCATTTTAGTCGTTCAGGGTGATTCACTCCTGGTGAGACTCATACATCTGATGCTGGTAACTCTGTAGAAAATGTTTGTTTTTATTCTGCTCCATTCTTGTCGAAGGAGCGAGATCTAAGTCAATATTGAATATTTATATATCCGCACTTGAAGTGGACCACTAACATGTGTTATTCACACTCCTGACAAGTCTGACTTCTGCAGACCGTTTTGTCGTGATTTGATCTTTTTGTGTCTTTTTTGTGTTTTTTCTTTTTTAATAGGGGGTGGGGGGTTGGGAAGTGAGGAGCTGTTGGATCAGAGGAGGAGGATGATGGAGGAGAAGCTGCTTCATGCTGAATTCAAGCGGGAGCTTCAACTCCAGGCCATCGTGAAGAAAGCACAGGAAGAGGAGGCCAAGGTCAGAAGTTAAAACCGATTCAGTGTGTTACTGCACTGATGTCAATATTTCTATTGCGCAAACTTGGATATTTTCTTTAAAAAATTTCAAATGTAGTTCATTGATTTGTTTAGGTGAATGAGATTGCATTCATCAACACTCTAGAAGCCCAGAACAAGAGACACGATGTTCTGGCTAAACTAAATGAATACGAGCAACGGCTTAATGAGCTGCAGGAGGAACGCCAGCGAAGACAGGAAGAAAAGCAAGCGAGGGATGAAGCCGTCCAGGTATAGCTTCTTTTTATTTATTTGTTTAATGCATTAAATGTTTGACTATTTAATTTAAATTGTATCAATTTTTCAGGAGCGTAAGCGGGCCTTGGAGGCGGAGCGGCAGGCGCGGGTGGAGGAGCTTCTGATGAAGAGACGGGAACAAGAGGCCAGAATTGAGCAACAGCGACAGGAGAAGGAGAGGGCGAGGGAAGACGCGGCGCGGGAGAGAGCCAGGTCAGCATCACATCCTGCCAAACAGACCAGAATCCCGATTCAGCTAAACACAAGGACAGAAAGGACCAGTGCAAAGAACTCAAGGGGATTTAGGCTTTGAGAAACGGCCTGATTTAGGGAATGTTTTGGGTAACCCTTAACCAAAAAGTATGCTACCGTTCAAAAGTTTGAAGTCAGGAAGATTTTTTTTTTTTTATGTTACAAACAATCTCAAATGCTGTTCTTTTAAACTTTCTACTCATGAAATAATCCAAAAAACAAAAAATTGTCACTGTTTCAGTAAAAATAAAATAAAAAATGAAGCAGCACAACTATTTTCCACATTGATTATAATCAGAAATGTTTCTTGAGCCGGAAATTAGCATTTTAGAATAATTTCTGAAAGATCATGTGACCTCGAAGACCGGATGCTGAAAATTCAACATTGACATGACAGTTTTTTTTTTTTTTATATATATTAGCATAGAAAACTGTTATTTGATTTGTAATAATATTTCACAATATTTTTGATCAAATAAATGCTGCCTTAGTGAGCATAAGAGACAAAAACATTAAGAAATATTATATTAAATATTAAGTTTTGAATGGTAGTGTATATTGTTCTTGCATTAGAAACACTTTATAAACTTTAACAGGAAAGCTGAACCAAAAAAGACTTAAATAACCATAAAACTTTGAACATCTTGGGCTGTTTGATAATAATCTAAAAAGTCACATAAACCTTTTATAGATTGAATACTGTGAGATCTGTGTGGGTTAGATGTGTTGTCTTTTTGCACGTCCTACCTGAATGTTTATTTTTCTAGTTTTTTTTCCTTTGCTGTACACATCGTAGGGACCGCGAGGAGCGTTTGGCTGCTCTCAGTGCGGCTCAACAGGAAGCCATGGAGGAACTACAGAAGAAAATCCAGATGAAGGTAAACTATCATAAGTAATCTTCTGATATCATCTTATCCCCTTTTTAAAAAATCCTGTACCTTGGACAAAACTGCCGTTATGCAGTGTTAAAGGGATACTCCACCCCAAAATGAAAATGTTGTCATTAATCACTTACCCCCATGTTGTTCCAAACCCGTAAAAGCTTTGTTTGTCTTTGGAACACAATTTAAGATATTTTGGATGAAAACCGGTAGGCTTGAGACTGTCCCATAGACTGCCAAATAAATAACAGTGTCAAGGTCCATAAAAGGTCATCGCCAGAATACTCCATCTGCCATCAGACGTGCAATCTGGATTATATGAAATGCGCTTCTGTATCATCCACGCCACAAGGATGCGCTGTTCTTTCAAATCAAAGCTAAATACATGTAGAAACAGCGCATCCTTGTGGCGTGGATGATACAGAGGAGCATACAGTGATATGGAGAGACACAGAGGAGATCGTTGACAAAGAAATTGTTGAATAAAGTCGTTTTTTTTTTGTTTTCTTCTCTTACAAAAAGTGTTCCCGTCGCTTCATATAACCCAGATTGCATGTTTGATGGCAGATGGAGTATTGTGACGATTACTTTCATACCTTTTATGGACCTTGACACTATGGCACAGTCACAAGCCTCCCGGTTTTCATCCAAAATATCTTAAATTGTGTTCCGAAGACGAACAAAGCTTTTACGTGTTTGGAACGACATGGGGGTAAGTGAATAATGACAAAATTTTCATTTTGGGGTGGAGTATACCTTTAATTATTTTTTCACTGACGGAAACGAGACGATAACTAAATAAACAACAGTTTTATTGACAAAAGCTATGATAAACATCTATTGGCCTTTTATCAATGACGAAAAATTACTGCATGTTGTGTTGCTTGTTCAAGCCTTCACAAAACATTCATATCATTAGATTACTATAAGTTTTCTCCAGGAGTATATAATGAGTTTGGAAATTTTAAAGAAATGCGTACTTCATACATTACAATTTGACTAAATCTGTTAGATTTAAGTCTACAATATCTAAAAGTAAAAGATTTTTCAGCATGACGAGAGCAGCCGTAGACACATGGAGCAGATGGAGCAGAGGAAAGAAAAGGCCGCTGAGCTGAGCAGCGGAAGACACGCCAACACGGACTACGCCCCCAAACTCACCCCTTATGAACGGAAGAAGCAGTGCTCACTCTGTAACGTTGTGGTAGGTACTACATTATGGGATTCTCTCTTATCTGTTTGATTCTGTCCCATTTGAGCTTCTCTAAACATGAGCGCAGAGATTCCTGCAAGGATGGACAGTCCGTCTTTGTTGCATTGCCAGGCACAGTACATAAAATCACAGACCACAAGGTGATTCAGAGGATTTTCATACAGAATGCATGTAAATGAGAATTTAACTGCATTAATTAAACATGAACTCTGGGCGGAGATTAATAGCTGGGCGTGATTATGCTTTTCAAGCGACAGGCAACAAATCTTTGAGTGGCCGCATTTATCTCTGACGCGCCTGGCTTTTACTGCAACTGGGGCCAGACACCTTGGAGCTTCAAACTGACATCAGATTAAGCGCTGGGGAGAATGAAATCTTGTTAAAAATGTCAGATGACCTTGGCCAAGCTCTGACACCAGAGATCATCTTTAGGTCAGCGGGAAGCACTCTAGTTAATGACATTATACACAGATTGTCCTGTGTGGGCTCGACTCCAGGACTCAAAGGAGACAAACAACACCAGCATCCAGATACTGTTGTCCTCACCTGCTATAGGAAAAACTTTACTACTTTTGGGTTTAATTCTAGGACAGATTTTTCACTTAGGTCACCTTTCAGGTTCAGTCCTCTTGGAGTTATGTGAGGTTTAAGGGTTAGTTTAACCAAAAACGAAAACTGTCATTTGGAAGTGCTGAGTCGGTGCACCCCACAATCAAGAATTGCACTTTAATGTACTCAATTTGCTCTATGCGTAGCACCAAAAAAGATTAAAAGTGCATAATAGTGATCACACCTGTGTGACTTTCATGTGTGGAACATAAAAGATGTTGTTTTGATGGTGGTGAGAGTTAAAGATCTGCCTAACCATCAATCTTTTGCTTACCAGCCCTGATCTTTTAAGTTATACCAGCCCAGTTTCTCCTGATGAACAGAACCATTACATGAATAATATAGAGACATTCCATAGAGGAGGAGTCTTATATGCTTTCACATGACCTCTTGAGTCGTCAGGACAGGTGAGCTGCACTACAAACTCAAGAGGTGATATTCGAGCTGATGAAAAACAGTGCTTGAGGCGCCGATACATTCAAAACGGAGTTGTCAAAGCTCTTCGCTCATTTTACTTCTCAGTTATTCACCAGTGCTTTCTGATTTTCTGGCTCTTATGAGAGGTGTCTGTCAGCTCTGCAGATGTCTGTCAGGATCAAGGGATCATATTTAGTTTTAAAGGGTTGGAACATATGTCTTGATACCTGAGAACTGTCGGGGTGTGAATAATGCTGAAATGCATTGTGCGGTAGGTTGGTATTTTTAAGGCCCATGGCTTTATAGTTGGCGAATCGCCTCACATGATCTCCGACCTCTGTGTTTGTGTTGCAGATCACCTCTGAGGTCCACCTGTTTAGTCACGTTAAGGGGAAGAGGCACCAGCAGGCAGTGCGGGACAGCAGCAGCATTCAAGGGCGGGAGCTGTCCGACGAGGAGGTGGTGAGTCTCCCCCACTAAAAAACACAGAAGAAACGAGGGTCTTCCCCAGGAGTCCATAGTGAAAATAGAGAGAGTTATACATTTGCATGTACTTTTAAATATGAAAGGGACTTAACGTCCTAATGTACTTAATGAAAATAAAGAAAAATTATATTTATATATAAAAGGCCAAAATGAGTTGGATATTTAAAAATCCAAAAATTTAATGTACAAATTATTTAGTATTTAATACTTTTTAATATTTAACAACTTTTTATAGTTTATATATTTTCTGTTTATTGCAGATTTTATTTGAAATAATACACTTAAAAAATGTATATAATTTAATTTGCCACAAGTAAATCCAGTTCTTAATTATTGTCATTGTATACATGTTTGTTTGCTTTTATGTATATTTTATTAACAATAATTCTGAATTGAATGTGCTTATTTTTATTTATTTAAAAAAAGTAAAATAATAAATTATTATAAATACATAATTTATAATTTAATATATTTTATAATAATTTATACATTTTATGATAATTGTATAAATACAATTGTTTAATTTTATTGTAGATGAGCTTATTTTTCATTTGAATTTTTTCCAAAATGTCAGTTGTTTTTTTTCTTCAGTTATTATAAATGATACATACAAATAAAGTAAAAATGAATGTAACATTTCATACAAATTTTCTATACAAATATGAATTCTTACATTCATTATAATTTATTATATTTATTGGAAAGAGTGCGCACACACACAAACATCTGTTTGCTTTTATTGCATGTATTTCATAAACAATAATTCTGAATCGAATGTTCTTATTTTTTTAAGTATTTTTAAAATTTAAAAAAATAATAAATTATACATACAGTTATTATAAAACTGTTTGATTTTATTGTAGATGAGCTTATTTTTCATTATATTATATATAAAATGTCAGTTGTTGTTTTTTTTCAATTATTATAAATGATACGTTCAATTACATACAAAATAGCAAACAGAATATAGCATTTCACTCTGATTTTATATACAAATATGAATTATTACATTTATTATTCATAATATTTCTTGAAAGCTTAAAACATTACTTGAATTTTTGGTGGTACTACATGTAAATAATTTCACTCTTGCCATGTTTCTCACACAAACAGGATGCACACGCTCCATTCAAGTTCATTTTTATGGCATACATTTCGTTTTATGATTCTGCACATCATTTTTCATATGCGTAAAGGTTGAGTGGATCAACACCAACTTTCCCATATTTTCCCCAGTTTGTGGGACCGTAAAAGGCTACAACGAATCAACACTAATAGTGTTTGTGTATATGGCGCGGGGTGAGATCACACTGCCTTGTCTCTGGGCTTGACAGAGTGCCTTTCCTCTGAACGCCGCTCGTTAAACGCGGGATCTCTCACCGCAATTGAGATTGGCTTTCACACTGGGCTTCTTTGTACGGCTGACAACTGTTGGTGCTATATGTCGCACCTTTGGCCCCTGGACCTCCTTCATTCAAACCTCTTTTCAGCGGGTAATATTTAAACCCCCACTGCTAGCTCTAAACCATTAGCCTTGGCTGTGGCCACCTATTTCTCCGCCTGACAGTGTGATAAACACACAGCCGAGCCACCGCACCACGGCTCGCAACCGCGCGACACACGTCAGGTGCAGCCGACTTAATGAGGCCTGTCTAGATTGTGGAGCTTGATGTGTTTAATTGAATTAACTGTTCACGTGGAACTAGTTTTTAAACAACTTTCATTCGGTTTACGTTAAAAGGGAACCCACCATTTACCTGTGATTTATACGACGCGATCTATAACAGTCAGCGAAATTAGCTAAATTGGAAACTTGATTTTGTCTGAACTGTAAATTTGTTCATTACCGTGTCCTTGGCTCTTATTGGAAAAGAACGTGTTGCTTATATTCCTTCATCTATAGAAGTTTGTAAGTAATATATGTCTAAATGTGCAATTTTGGTAATTCGTTCCCATTTTAAGGAAACCTGGCCGCGGGGCTTGTTTGGATCATCTTGCCATGGACGCCCCGGTGCTTCTTATTTATGTCTTTGCTCATTTTGGTGCGCAGTATTTCATTCACGCAACCGCTAACTATTTTCCAGTCGGTACTTCCATAATTCTTGCCGTTATGAAAGATTTTTAATTAAAACTGAGATGGTTGGCTGAACCGTGCAGAGGTCACAACATAGTTTTTCAGCAGAAGCGGGTCCAGAGCCTCCGTCTGTCCTCGTATTTAGCCATATTTCGCTATTTAAAAGACTCCGAGTTAAATTGAAAATACAGCGATTATCAACAGCAATGGATCAGTGCGGCTGCGGGACACTTGGATTGCCTCTTGGACTCTATATTATCCTTTATTGGTTGTCATCTCTTCTGGTTTAATGTGATGTATCGTGGCTCTGGGCCCCCTGTGTTTGACACGTAAGAGTTTTATTTATCCTCAACCTTTGACGCCAGATCAAGAAACACAGCTGTACCTTCAGTTATTCCAGCTAAAATATCACACAGCTTGTTGGAGTCACAGCCTAGTGGCTGGCACACAAGTGCTCATGTGGGACAAGCAGATTTAAGTCCAGACTTGTGTTGTGTAGCGATATATTAAGTGGCTTAAAAAGTAATTTAAAGATCATTAAGTAAATATAATAGATTACTATAGTAGTATTTAAAATATAATATAATATATATTCTATATATATATATTATATATTATATGTATATGGATGGTTGGTGTGTGGTGGGTGTATATATATTAGTGCTGTCAATAGATTAAATAAAATTAACTAATTAATCACACATTTATTTTTTAAATTAATAGATTTTTTTTTTTAGTTAAGACGTTCTGCTTCTGAATAAACTCAGTTCTTAAGCAGTTGTGAATGGGTTGGCCAAACCTAGCAGTTAATTGCATTAAATTTTTAACACGTTAAACTGAACAAAATTAATTGCCTGCGTTAATGCACTAATTTTGACACCATAAAAAAAAAAAAAAAAAAAAAAAAAATCTAATATAGAAATAATCTATATTATTATAAATTATTATTATTAAAATTATATTGCTTTTTTTACAATTATATTATTACACTTTTTGTAGAATACTAAAATATAGAATATAAAGTAAAAAGTATATACACATTAAACCTTAAATTGTATATCTCAATATTTAATATTCAGAATTCATATATATTTTATACTGTTTATTTGAATTATATTATTAAAATAGAAAAATATATTATTAAAATATATTTGTAAATTAACCAGTTCTTTCCTTTAAGTTGTATTGTCGTCCTCTGAACTTTTTTTTTTTTTTTTTTTTTTTTACTATAAAGACATCATGTCAAATGACGCATCCAAGGTTAGAATGTAACCCAAGGGATGAATAAAGTCAAGTTTTTTTGTGTGGGTTGCTGGTTAGTTACCTTATACCTCCTGTCTTTACATTGTACCTGAATGACAAACAGCTGTCCGTTTCACATTGGGGGAAAGCCATCTTTTGTCGGCTCTTTTGTGTCACACAGAAGAGTGGAGGATGGGGACGTGTATCAGTGTGACAGTGAGAGCTTCATCACGGCCCCTGAGCAGCGGCGGAGGTGTGATGTTTTGAGTGCTCTCTCATTACGCCCCACAGAAAGCACTGTGGGTTTTTGGGTGTTCAAGCCCATGGGCTCGTCTCTCTCACTTTTTATATCCCACTCGCACGCCTCCTATTATCATGGTGTGCAAGTGGACACCTGTCCATCACATGTCCATCCATGAATTTGATAGGTCGTCATTTGCGATATTGTCCTCTTTCTGTAGCATAATTTTTTTTAAGCCATTCTGAGGAAAGCATCACTATTAAATATTGCTTATACTTGGAGTTTGGGGGGAGTTTATGTGCTAATGTTCATCAAAGCAATCTGACTATTTCCATCTGGCAAAAAATTCTCACAGACTTGAGTCATTTAGATAATCTGAATATTTCTACATTTCATGTATGTATTAAACAGGGTCTTAAAAAGTTTTAATTTGCCATTCCACATATTAAGGATATAAAAGCTTTTAAATAAGCTTTTATGATAATATAAAGTCTTAAATTCATAACTTCATGGCAAAAAAAATCTTTATCTGTATTTTTTTTTCTTTTTTTTAAATACAATTTTTTTTTTCTAAAACAAATATTAAAATATTTGTTAATACTAAACACCCTCAAATAAAGATGCATTTATTTGAGATGCAAAATGAAGAAAATAATTTTGTTTTAATATCTGTCAGAGGTGTATGAAAATTAGTTTTCCTTTAAAGTTTATTTGTATTTTTCGTTAACTTTTATTTTTTTCTGAATCATAAACTCAAAAATCTTTGGTAAAATATTGATAAAATATGTTTTCAAGTGCAACCAGAAGATACAGTACAAGTTATTTTCATATTTGAGTGTTTGTGAGCAGAGCCGTTCAAGCCTTAAGCATTTTTTTGTAAAATTAATTATAAATTAATAAAGAGATCTGTAGGAGCTTACAACTATATTGACATACTGTTGCCTTCAATTTATTCTCTAAGTTTTCATTTCTTGGTCTTAAGAAGTCTTAAAATCACTTTCATGAAACCTGCAGAAACTCTGTTAAAAAAAAGTGTACATTAAAATTTAGCTCAGGTAAGTTTTGTTTTGTCGGCATAGGTCCAGAGCAGTGGTGTTATGATATGATTTACTCTTAAAATTTTTTTTTTTTAAATGAAGCGCTTGACTTGCCATAACTGTTTTCCATTCCTCAGTTCACTTGCACATTATGAGCTTAGCTCCGGCCCTGATCTCCTCACAGATCTGTTTTTGTGGTGCTCCCCTCTCCTCCAAACCCCTCTTTATGTTATCAAGATGGTGCACGTCTTTGAGGTGTTACAGAAACAATCCCATTAAGTGAACGGCAGGCGAACTAGATCGCCTTTCAGAGAGATTAACAGACGCCTCTCTGGCCACAGGGAGGCAATGGTTATGACTGCAGGGTCGACTCCTGTTCCCCAGGGACTCAGGGTGGACACCCCGTCCAGCACACACACACAATAACTCGTCCACTTGAAACACTATATGATGCAGATGTACAGATTTCAAACGGAGGTCCATGAGGCAATTTGTCACAATTGACTCAAATGAATTCATTAAGGACAGGTGTCAAGCATTCGAAGCTGTGTTCGTTAAAACGTTGTTATTGTTCAAACTTAATGGACCTGTGAAGAGCTGTTAGAAGAAACCGAGAGACGGTGTTTATTCAGATATATTGTCCGTTGTCTCCAAACAAATCCCTAAATATTGAGTACATAGCTCATCCCTCACCCTTGGCTCCACCCTCATGTCGTCCAAACCCGTAAGACCTTGGTTTATCTTCGGAACACAAATTCAGGCCCCGTTTACACTAGTGCGTTTTCGTTTTAAAACGCAGTTTTAGAATGAAAACAATCTTTGTCTACACTGGTGTTTCTGCTGCGTTTCAGAAACGATCTCCGTTTACACTACACAACCTAAAACGCATGTCACGTGACCATTCATGCAGGTACAGCCATAGATATGAATAGGTAGATTTGCTATTATTTAGATCGCGGACGCTTCTATGTGCTTGGAGCGATCGAATGGGGAATCGACCTATACATCTATGGGTACAATAATGCGAATGATGTTATTGTTTACACAGTCGTCAAGGATACGCAGAACGAATGTGGGCAGCCACGCCATCGTTTTCTAAAGTCTCCGTTTTTGAGGGTCAAAAACGCCGGAGTAGTGTAAATAATAGGCGTAGGGGTCTAGTGTAATTGTGTAATTGGGTACTTTTTTGTTTTTGTCCAAGAGCTTTCTGACTTTCTGTAGACAGCAACGCAACTACCACATTCAAGGCCCAAGGTAAAGGTAAAATAGTCCATGTGACATCAGTGGTTTAACCGTAATTTTACGAAAGATACGAGAATACATTGTGTGCGCAAAAATAACGGCTTTGACAGAATGACAGAATTTAAATTTTTGGGTGAACTATCCCTATATATAAAAAAGAACATTCTGGGATCATTTACTCACCTTCATGTCATTGCAAACCTGTATGACTTTCTGACTTTCTTCTCAATCGGGGTTGGACCCCATTGACTTTCATTGTACAGACAAGAAAAAAGAACACTAACGCTGCATCCCAATTTGCATACTGTCCTAAATAGTCTTTGAAATTAGAAGTAATGTGACCCAAACCGTAGTATGGTGAAATGAGTGCCCCAAAGGATGGTTTACATTGAAATTTTGAAGTGCAGATACATTCAAACTCTATCAACCCACAATAATTTGCATTGGACAAGGATTCGATTAGACAAATAAAAACTCTGAAAAAAACTACAAACATGGCAGATTTTTTTTATTTTTTATTATCCACATTATATTTCATCTGCAACAATGTTGTGAACTATTATAAAGACGCGTTTTGGTCATTAACTGTTAAATGCGCATTATGCAAACATTTGAGGTGTGTTCCAGACTTGAAAGACACGCGACTGGTAGGTCAACGTGCCAGTTCGTTTCTGTCCAATACGGTGTGAAATGAAATGAAACGAACTTTGAAGGATGTTAATTATGTCAAGATGATTGACTGCAGTTTAAATGGTGACATATAAATATGACATCAGTATGCACCGAAGCTTGCCCATTATTTTCCTACTCATTTAAAAGTATGTACATTTTATTCACAAAAGGAAGTGAATTGGGAGTCAGGATGAGACCTTTTTCAAAATATTTTCCATAGTGTTTCACAGAAGACAGAATGTCATGCAGGAATGACATGATGGTGAGTAAATTGACAAAATTAAAAAAATAATAATTTTCTGAACTTTTAGTGTATGTTTACAAGCACCAATCTAATCAAGCTAACGCTGGTTTTTGAAGCATTAAATACACATTTTGCACCACCTCTGTTTTTTTAAGCAAACGCTAGTCTGATTAAGGTGTAATCCATCACATTGTGTGTGCAGCCACATTTACAATCATTTTTATAGGAATCTATGTTATTAGAAATTTCACGTGAGAATGAACGATTTCCAAATGCATATTTGCCAAATTTGCTGCATTGGCTTTGCAGTATATTTCCGTGTGAGATGTGCTTTATACATCGCTAAACTATTGATGAGACCATGGACTTATTGTCAGCAAAATTTTGCCAAACATCAGTGCAGCTTTAGTCTGACACTGAAAAAAACAGTTGTCTTAAGTATTTACGTGTCTTTTTTAAAAGTTATTGCAGTCGCACTTTATTTAAAGGTCAAATTCTCGCTATTAACAAACCATTAACTACGACTTTTGCCTCAAACTCCTAATTTTCTGCTTATTAATAGTTACTAGGGGAGTTTTTAAGTTTAGGTATTGGGTAGGATTAGGGTTATAGAATATGGTCATGCAGCTTCATAAGTGCTAATAAACAGCCTATATGTTAATAGTAGGCATGCTAATAAGCAACTACTTAATAGTGAGAATTGGTCCCTATACTAAAATGGTTCCAGTATTGCTTTACTCTGACTGAAATCAAACCTTTAAATTGCCAGTAAATGCTCTTCGTGACTTGATTTACTATGGAAAGCTCTGAAGAGAAATGGTCTTCATTTGTAAATATAACTTGAAATGAGGACAAATGTGATCCTGGACCACAAAACCAGTCATAAGGGTTGATTTTTTTTTTTGGTAATTGAAATTTATAATCTGAATAGAATAAATAAGCTTTCCATTGATGTATGGTTTGTTATGATAGGACAGTACTTGGCTGAGATACAACTATTTGAAAATCTGGAATCCGAGGGTGCAAAAAAATCTAAATACTGAGAAAATCACCTTTAAAGTTGAAGTTCTTAGCAATGCACATTACTAATCAAAAAATAAGTTTTGATATATTTACAGTAGGAAATTTACAAAATATCTTCATGGAACATGATCTTTACTTAATATCCTAATGATTTTTGGCATAAAAGAAAAATCGATAATTTTGACCCATGCAATGTATTGTTGGCTATTGCTACAAATATACCTGTGCTACTTAAGACTGGTCCAGAGTCACAAACAGTTGCCTCATCTAGTGCACGTACCCAAGTTATTGAAGTCATACTAAACCTCCAGAATCAACCTAGTAGGTTTTTGGCCCCCATCCTCCGCTAGCACACAGCCTCTGAGCTATCGACTCCGAGTGGGAACTCTTATCTATCTCACCCGCTGCTCCCATCCTCCGAGGTGCCGGATGACAGGATAATTGGATAATTGCTTTCTGGCACATGCATCACATCGTCTGAAATTGAGTTACATCCGTCTTTCTTCCCATGGAAATTTCGGCATCATCAGAAAGAGACGGAAAGCTATACCTCACTCCCCCCTCAGCACTTCCGCCGCATTAATGCCAGCAGCGAGCGGAGGAGATGCCTTCATAATTGCGGAGCACAATGCCTGGGCCGGGAGGACTCTACATGCCTCACAAAGAGCTTGACACCTGGTCTTTCAATGAAGGCACTGCGCTTTACATCCTAGTGTGGGAGTTGAAGCCCAGCCTTTGGACATGTGCTTGGTGGAACTGGTGGTTTGATGTTTGATCTCCTCTCCTGTCGCTCTGTTCTGACACACCCATGTGTCATCATTCTATTGTCCTGTAGGGATTTTTCTGTACATTTTTGGCAAAATATGGGCTGGTTAAAGGAAGGTTTCACACTGGGTATCACCTACAACTTTCTAATTAAGCCATCTCATCCTAATTTCCTTAGTATACTTGTCTTTTATACTAATGCCTTTCTTGTGATTTGAAATCCTGAATGCCTTTCCCACACTTGTTTGCTTCAGTTCGAACTCAGATTTAATCTATTAAAAATTATTTCCTGTAATTGAAATAAAGCGGAAATAAAATATAAATATTAGATGAAAAACTTTAACTTTTTATTTGTTTCAGTTTTATTTTATGTACTAAAATTACTAATCTTACAAAAACAATCTATATAAATATGACATTAAAAAACTAATAAAAATGACAAAAGTGCATAAGAAATTTACTAAATCAAACTAATATTAAAGTGAAAACTGAGAATATGAAAGTGAATGCCAAATTCAAAATGTTACTATGCTTTATAAATAATACTATAATAACACAAATTCTGAAGCTGTGCTATTAAATATTAGCTTTTATAAACAAGGTGTTACATTATTGCATTACCTGTAAAAATGTTTCGTAAAAATGCATTGCTTATTTTAGTGTGTGTGCATGTATAAAACATGTTTTTGGTCTGCCTGGTTTTTAATGTTATGATATGATTTTTATTAACAATTTTTATTTTCAGAAAAAAACTTTTAAGGACTTTGAAAGATGGACACTTTTTTTCTCTCTTTTTTTTTTTTTTTTTTTTTTGGGTCATAGGTACATTTAAAGAATGTTTTATGGAATTGCATGTACAAAACCTTTTTTTTTACGTTATTGAATTTTATAAAATGTTTATTTTTGATGTTATATTGTATTCATTTATATTATTTTGTTGAATATTTAATCTGTATATGCCTTGCAATAAATTGAAACACAACAACAGTCATCATCAGCTTAGTTGAAAAAGTAACAGAAGTATTATAAACAAAAATGACAAGTAACATCTTACTTATAATATCAAACAAGTAAACTTTAACACCTGTTATTTGTTACAAATTACCCCCACCTTTCACTCCAGTCAAACAAATCTGCTCTAATATGAAAGCAACATTTACATGATTAAATTCTTTCTTTTTTTTTCAACAGGAACACCTGTCTCTAAAAAAGTACATCATCGACATCATGACTGACAGCAGCGTGCCCTCCGACAGTGCAAAAGAGGGAGAAGAGAGGCAGAAAGCCCGGAAAAAGGCCAAGAAACTGCGGGCACGCATGAACTCAAGGTGATGCGATCACAGTCTCCTCTCTTTCTTCTGTCTCCGTCTCTCTCTCCCTCCGTGTGGCTGAAGCGTGGTGTTGCTGCTTGTGAGAGCTTTATGAGTGACAAGGAGATGGAGAGCAGAGGCGATGTGCATCCCGGCTGTCCACACAGCAACACTGATGAGCTTAATTTATGGCCACTCTCTGTGATTGGGGAGGAAAAAGTGAGAATCGATCTGTTAGCCCCTCCCCCCACCACCCCCCACTTTCACCTGTTAAGAGCTTTTCTCCTAATTGGTTGCCATCACGCTGCCAAAACTGAAGGCTTCTCTAGTGTACAATAGTATGTTAAAGTATGTGTAAAGCATGCCTGTTTTTCTCTCTTCCAACTATTGATTTTTAAATGAAGTATCAAAGAAAATCAATAGTAATCAACAAATAGGAGCAAACGTGTCTCAGTGTCAGATCCTAGACCTGGGCACTATCAATTTAGCCTCCTGTCACAAGTGTTTGTGTGTGTGTGTGTGTGTGTGTGTGTGTGTGTGTGTGTGTGTGTGTGTGTGTGTGTGTGTGTGTGTGTGTGTGTGTATATGAGAAGTAATGTGGTATGGTTGTTTGTCAGTAATGCTAAAAATGGAATTAACAGTTCCAGAGATGGTTTGTTCTGTGTACAATCCTAACCCTGCGATGTTTCTGATAAAACTTTATTAAAACTGCTAATATTCAGTCAGATTGTGAAATGTAATGACTTCTGTAAGGTGTTTGTTTAATTGCAGCTCAGTAACGCTCGGGTATTGATTATTTCCCAAATATGGAGAATAAACATATAAATATCTACAAGTTTGTACATAGATTTTCTGTGTTCATAAGTTGCAGTGATATTTGACACTGCAAGATATTTTAATTATATGTAAAGTAAATGTATACTTTCAAACATAATTTAATCATTATAAATTTATTGCAAGTTATGGTTAAGTTTCTACGTTCGTAAATTGCAATGTAATACTGTTATTTTAAGTTATAAAATTTCTAAGTTGTAGATTTTTCATACATAACTTACAGTACAACTTACAGAGTAATTATTAACTTATAATGACATTTTTATACAATTTATGATATTTTTATGTAATTTCTATTTTTGATAGTTGAAATTTCAGTGTGAATTGATGAAATTATGTTCATAAGTTATAATGATCCATCCATTCGTCAAACTGCTTGTCTTATGCAGAGTCGCAGAAATTATGGTGTTATTTAGTTTTGGTACATTATGAAATTTCTGCACTTGTAAGTTTCTCAGCCCTCCCAGGTTGTAATATTTGCTGCTTGGTACATTACCATATTTGAAAGTTGTAATTTTAGCATTGACTACACTGACAAAAATGAATGCCGAAATTTAATTGACCTACAGTATTATGCAATTTCTATTGCACATGTAATGATGTTTCTGCTTCCGGAAATTTGTAATAACATTTTAGCTTTCATAAGTGATATCGAAATTTCAACAAAGTGTGCTACTATTATCAAGATTTGATTTTTGTAAGTTGCCTTACAGTAATTGTAATTTGCAGGCTTCCTCTCTCGCTCTCTCTCTATGTGATGTCTACTAACAGTCTCTTAACTTACAGTGGAGAGGAGACCGGCAGTCTGCACTGCTTCTGAGCTCATTAATACAGAGGTAGCTCAGAGGGCAGAAAACAGCTCTGAGCTTTGGCTGGGAGAGTGACAACATGAGCCTCCTCTGTTCTCTGTCACTCCTGTGCTGAGCCCTGCAACACTCACACGGTGAGGGAAAGAGGGTGAGGAGGAAAGAATGAAAGGGAGAGAACAGGCGCTACACGCTCATAAATCACGGCCGCCCACAGCCCTGGGTTGCTGAGGATGGCGGCTCCACCACGGGGTGGAAATGAGCCGTTTTATAGGAGCACAGTGTGGCGTTTGTAAAACGCTAGAGAGCTTTTCTCAGCCCTCCCAGGTTGTCCTGTCCCTCAGTGTCATTGTTAAGCCCGCTCAGTTCCCGTCACAGCCGTGGCATGGAAAAAGGCTGTTTAATTTCCTTTGCTGGACCCTGATTTATTCTTCAAATATATGGCTAGTTCTTCGTGTGCAAACATGTGTGGTTTTAATTACCATGAAAGTAGCATGTCCGCCCGTGTCAGCATTGGATGTGGGCTTTAAACTTTCAGAGTCTCTCGCTCTCAACTCTTTCCCTCTCTCTCTGATGGCCCTTTCTCTCTCGTGTATGATGTTTGGCTGGTTGCATTGCTTGTCTTTTCCCCAGGCTTGAGAACAGTGTGCTCTGTGTGTTGGTCTACCTCAGAGGGGGCGGCACACAAAAGACCCCCTGTTCTGCACTCCCAGAGTCCATCACTTTGAGAGTCAGTGAGGAAGGTAGGGAAGAGTGGGAGGGAATAGAGCAGCGAGGAAATACATGATGATCTTGCAATGAGGGCTTCAGTAAACCTGAGCACAGGGTAGGCCAAAATTGTAAGGTCTTAGTCCTGTTTTTGTGTTTATTTTTGCCTTTTCAACACATTTAAGTTGCCTAAAGGTGTACCAGTGGCTCTGTCCCGGAAGTACAGTCCTTAACCCTTGGGGTCTTCCTTTGGTAATGTAATGCTGGGAAGTTGCCTGCTGTGAATTCTGCACCAGGTCAGGCTCAGTAAAAGGGCACATTAGTGGGATCATGGCATCCACAAAGGAAACACTTGTGAACAGCCATTTGTAAACTGACGAATTGGATACCCTATATGGTCAGTGTGGCGAAGACCACAAGTCTTCAAGTTCACATCAAGTGTGGCCTTTGGACCCTTTCTGTCCTCCTCTGAGTCCAAATGTTGGTGACATTTAGTGATAATATTTTTTTGCAGCATTAAAGGGTTACTCCACCTCAAAATGAAAATTTTGTCATTATTCACTTACCCCCATGTCGTTCCAAACCTGTAAAAGCTTCGTTCGTCTTCGGAACACAATTTAAGATATTTTGGATGAAAACCGGGAGGCTTGTGACTGTGCCATAGACTGCCAAGTAACTTACACTGTCAAGGTCCAGAAAAGTATGAAAAGCATCGTCAGAATACTCCATCTGCCGTCAGGGATTCAACTGTAACGATATGAAGCGACGAGAATACTTTTTTTACACGAAGAAAACTAAAATAACGACTTTATTCAACAATTCATCTCCTCTGTGTCTCTCCACATCACCATAGCGCCATTTTGGAGCTTCGCCACAAGGATATGTTTTCTTCATGTATTTATGCTTTGATTTGAACGAAAACAGCACATCCATGTAGCACGGCTGATACAGAAGAGTGTGCACTGCTTGCGTTCAGCTCATATTCTCCAGAATGGCGCTACGGTGATGCGGAGAGACACAGAGGAGACAAATTGTTGAATAAAGTCGTTATTTTTGTTTTCTTTGTGTACAAAAAGTATTCTCGTCACTTCATAGCGTTACGGTTGAATCACTGATGGCAGATGGACTATTCTGATGATGCTTTTCATACTTTCCTGGACCTTGACAGTGTAATTTACCTGGCAGTCAGTGGGACAGTCACAAGCCTCCCGGTTTTCATCCAAAATATCTTAAATTGTGTTTCGAAGATGAACAAAGCTGTTACGGGTTTGGAACAACATTGGGGTAAGTGATTAATGACAAAAATTTGAAAGTATCCCTTTAAGTCCAATCTCTGCCAAAGGCAACATAAAGGACACCTAGTGGTCACAATAAGGATTTAAGTTTGTGGCACCCTTCTGAATCATAAAACCATACAATCTTGTGAACTTTGGGGGTACTTGCAAGTTAAGGTTATTAGACAACAAGTCCACATCAAGTGTTCCATTTGGAACAGGGCCAAAGTGTCTGAGAATGAGCGGCCACCACTAGACTGCAGCTCCGATAATTTTGAACTTTAAGACACTTGGACTCTGCTTACCTCAGACTTTTATTTACCATCAGGTGCATGTAAATCTTTTTAATCTCGGGATGTATCCAATATTTATTTCACATATAAACCCTTATATACGTTTGTTGAATTTATAGATGGATCCAGCCTCATTCCTCTTGGTGGATATGTTCCACAGGTCACATTTTTCCCTCCCTTTTCCTCGTCCTTTTATTCATCATCAGTCAAACTGTCTTCTGTTTGATTGAGAGCCTCTCAAATCCAATATTAAATATTGCACGGCTGCCCAACCAAATGTTCTCTGTAATTGGGAGTGCCGAACGCCTGAGCCTCCCATAGCACATTTAAAACGGATACACTGTATTTGTTTTCTTTTTTTTTTTTTTATCCGTCGGAAGGCATTGACGGTTTTACAGTCGATTGGGGGAGGGGGCCGTCTGCGTCCAGCGTGGGCGGAGGTGAATAGTGGGGCACATCGTGATGAATTGATGATTAGCTCTGCATTGTAGCTTTGTAGCTGCCCCCCCCACTTATAGCTGGTTACTAATATTTATGGTGCCCGGCCCGTTTAATGGGGCCTGCCTTGTTCAGAGATTGATAGTCTGGCGATTGCCCCTCTGTTTAACCCGTGCAGGCGTAAAGCTGTCAAAGAGGAATATTGTAATCTGGAGGATGAGGACGAGGCCAGGTACGGTTCACAATTTTTCTCTGAGAACACCACTGCTCAAATCTCGAGGCTTCACTCCTACAAAACATAGCACATTGAAATCACTGTTCAGAATTTGAAAAGCATGCTATGCTACTGTCAGTCAAAAGAAGGCGGAGTTGAACATAACTGTGTAAATAGTCAAGTTATTGTTGAGTATCTTAATAGTCAAGGCTTAGGGTTAAGGGATCAACACATAGCCCTGTTGAATCTCCAAAGTCTCCTGTCCTTTGTGACATCATAAAATCATTTGAAGTCACTATTCAAATGAGCACTATTTAGTGTGATTTATTGCTTCCTGCAGATCAGTACTAGAAATGTATCCACCTCAACCTAACATCTACTTCTACCAAAAAATTCAATTTCTAATGTTCATTCATTCATTGTATTTTTCAGTCATTCGTTCATTCTATTTATCATTTAATCATCCATTCTGTTTATTATTTAGTAATTTATTCAATTTAGTCATTAATTCATTCATTCATTCTGTTTAGTCACTCAAGACTATTATTCATTCATTCACTTATTCATTTTGCTTGCTTAGTCATTTATTCAATTTATTTAGTCATTCATTCATTGATTCATTCTGTTTGATTTATTCATTCATTATTCACTTATTCTTTCATTTTGCTTGCTTAGTCATTTATTCAATTTATTTAGTCATTCATTTTATTGTTATTCACTCATTTGTTTATTCATTCATTCATTCTATTATTAATTACTTATTCATTCTATTTAATATTTAGTTGTTCGTTATTTTTAATATTATTTGTTTGTTGAATTATATTCAAATATATTCAGATCAGACTTCAAAATGACCTGCTGTGAACAACATTCTTGTTATGCATAATTGGTAGAATTCTCTGCCCCAGCGGAGAAATTAGAATTTTAATAACAGGTTATAGTTCTTTAAACAGTCTAAATATATGGAGCTTCCTTAAGACCTCCTTTATTTAGCAGCGTATACCAAAACCATTTGGGTTAAACCAGAATCAAATCAAGATTAAACTATTAAAAGTCTTGTGACCACTCTGCTCTCTGACGTTGTCTTCCGGAAAGAGACGTCTGAGTTTATCAGCCCCTGAACATCCATCCATCAAGCGTTTTTTTTTTTTCTTCAGGAGCTGATCGATCATCCTTATCTGACGGTATGGGATGTGTGATTGTCAGGAATTTTGCTTGTTGGACCACACCAGCGTGCTAGAGCTGACTGACAGCACACATTATTTTGATCTGTGACTCATGAGGGAATGTAGAAGGAGTAATTCACACCCATCGGCCAATCAGTCTTATTTATTTTGATTTCTGCACTTAAATAGTGTGGATATTGGAGAGTTTGGTATTCCCTGCTGTGAAACAACATCCTCTACTGTGATACCTCTCTGAAGACTGAGCGTTTGTGACTTGTTCATGCTTGTTAGTTTGTGATTGCTGCTAGTGCGGCCCAAAGACTAAATAAACAGTTTGAGGCTCAGCTTGACCTCTTGACATTGTCTTTGTTCAGCACGTCATCTTATCTCCTCATGTCTTCAGGCTGACAGCCATCAGACTCCTCTCTGGCTCTCTGTCTATCTTTCTCTCTCTTTCCGTCTCTTTCTGACAGACTTGTTTGTCTTTCTTTTTCAGGGCTAAGGAGTTTGAGACATGCATGGAAGCCAAGACCCAGACCCCCGACTCTCCTTACAAGGCGAAGTAAGCTCCCCGCTCCACTTTTAAGGATCATATACCCAAGCTGAGGTCTTCTACTGAGTAATCATGTCTTAATGCTGTCTTTTTAAATCCAAGCTTCAGAAATTATGCCAGCACTGGGCTTTCCATAATCAAAACTTTATTGTTTTGCCCGTTAGATGCAATGCAATGCAATACTGATATCTAAGCGCTGTTGTCACACATCTCGTCTTACAGTCTATAATTCTTGCTATTTTGCTTTGTGTGGATCAGGTTTGCACTCTTGCACAATGATAGTAAAACGTGAAATCATGTACACCTGTGTGACATTCCAGCAGTCCCTGAAAAGGGCATAATGTTTTATTTTTTAAAATTATTTATTTAAAAAGAATGTATGAAGTAAGGTGTATGGTTATTGATAAACCAGAGTAATATATAGTGCATATAATTAGGTGTTGTCATTATTAAATAAAACTATTAAAAATATTTATCTTTAATTGAAAAAAAGTTCAAATAAATATCTAAAATTATTAGATGAAAAACTTAATAAAATTACTTACTAAACTTGCAAAAACTACTTAAATTTAAATAAAACAAATTAAAGCTAAATACAAATTTAAAAGCATGTAACAAAGTTGCAATGTAAACTGAAAATGTAAAAAAATGTACTGTAATATATTATTAAAATAACACTTCATATTTCATATCAAAATTGAAGGGAGAAAGTACTAAGATTTCAGTACATTGGAAAACTTTTAAAATTTTTAAATAGTGGAAATGGTGTGTTTTATGCATGCTTTATGTATTAAATTAATATCATAAATATGTGACATGTAATAAATCAATATCAATAACAAACAAGTATCTTTATATACATTTTTTATAAATTATATTTTAATTACTAATTATTATAATAATTGTAATTTTATATATTCCTGTAAAATTAGTGTATAATAATTAATAATGCTGAATTGGTTTTAAGTTTAAATCGGGGTCATTTAAAGGTGGTACAAAAAAACAAAAACAAATATAAGCTACCTTGGTATGTAAATACCTTAAAATGTAAACATTTATTTTCACAATCCAGTAGTAAGAATAAGGAAGCAGCAATGTGGTAAATTATTGTGAAAATAATGCAAAATTAAAATAATTATTTTTGGGGGTTGGTGTGACGTGAACGTTTTTTGACCCAGGTGCATGTATGTGTGTTTGCTTCCAGGCTTCAGCGTCTGGTGAAGGATCTAGTAAAGCAGCAGCAGGGGCAGGACAGTGGGCAATGGGCCAGTAACAAAGTGTCTGGCCTGGACAGAACCCTGGGAGAAATCTCCCGCATTCTGGAGAAACAGGTTTGTACATATATCTCATAATCTCTCTCTCTGGTCTGTTCTGATGTCCCCGTAGAGGGAGATGCCATCTAAAATAATATTCCTGAAAAGACTCCAGAACTTCAATTCAGAATACAGTGCTATTTGTTGACCAGAGAATCCTGGAGATACCAGTAATGACTAAATGGATATATGATGTCTGCTGTTTAAACTGCTGTTTATCTGTTCATCTTTACTACTGCACAGTCACACCAGGATTCTTCTGGGACAGTAAGCATCTGAGCAGTGTTCAGACCAGTTTATATCAGTGGCTTGGGGGGTTTATTGTCTGAAGTCTAGTCTATGTGGATTGAGTGTGTGTGTGTGTGTGTGTGTGAAGGGATTTGACTTGAAGATTAGCCTCTAGGCTGCTCTCAACACCGACTCCCCTGAACCGCCGGCTTTGGCTGCCGTCCTCCCCATCTCGCAGTCTATGCAGAGTATCGCTTTCCATCCCCAACTCTCTGCCCTCGGTTATTTGGTAATGAGGGCCAGGTTAGGTGCTTGTTTTCATTGCTGCAGATGTTATTAATTGGCGGAGATCCCCGTTTGTCAAACAGGCGAACATGTTTCCGAGCATTTGGCTGGCTACTGTTGTGCATTGTGGCTTTTATACAAAAATATGTTGGTTTTTCAAAAGTAAACATAATCCAAACGACTTAAGTTATAAAGCAGGGAAGCTTTTGAAGATGCATTTTGGCGATCACTCAAGTTTTTTTAGTATGCTGCCATAACGGAGCTCTACTAATATCCCACAATTCAGTAAGAGCTGAAAGATTATATCCATCAATTATAAAAGAACTGTTGACTTTTTGACGTATTTGATAATGTTTTAAAAGATAAACTGTTCTGAAATTCAATTCAGCTGTTCATTAAAAAGTTTGTGATGATGATTAACGATGATTGTGTTTCACTGATAGCCAAATTTACTCTTGTAATCCATTGCATATTGTTTGCTAAAGCATTCTGTAATGTTATCTTGTAATTAGTAAAGTGCCTGAATTTAGTGTTTGTGTATGACAAACTGCATTTTCCAAAGAAACTCGTTTGTGGTTTGCTTGAACGACTTGTTGACTAATCAGTCTTAACTGGAACCCCTGTATAATTAGACTGGTTTCAGGTTCACTTGACCCCAGTTGAACCTTAGGGGCTGTTTACATAAGACATGTTTTTGCATTAAAAAATGGCTTAATAGAATGAAACCATACAGGAGACTTAAGATGCAATTAAAACTTGGACGCTCACAATGGTGTCTATGTGTGTAGTGTGTGTGTGTGTGTGTGTGTGTGTGTGTGTGTGTGTGTGTGTGTGTGTGTGTCTGGTCACTTAAAAAGCTATGAGGAGTTACAGCAGTATAAGATGTTCTTCTAAAGGCCCATTCACACCACACTATAATTATAAAGTTTTAACAAACCTAATTCTAAGAGAATAGAGAAGTCCACACCACAACTATAATGTTAATGCCACAGCAGAATAAAATCATTGGAATCCAACTGATGAGCCATTAAAAACATTGACAGCCAATCAGAATCCACCTGACTGAACTTGAAGCAGCAGAAGTTAGAACTGCATGCTAAATACAGTACAATGGTATTGTGCATTGGATGCTAATATTGTTATTGTTTTAGTTATCTTTATAGATTTTGTTCTTCCTGTGAACGGACATTAAAGGCTTCTTCTAAAGGTATTGCTTTGTAAACTGGCTAAAAGCTAAAGCTGTTAAAACAGAATGCTAATTAAAGCACTTCCACTAAAGTTAACAAACACTGTAAAACCTAGTCTAGTCTCCTTGACTATTCAACTAGTCAGTATTTGGTCGACCATAGTGCCACATCTCTAGTATACCTCTCTAGATCAATAAAGGAGAAATGGATTGGTGACGCATCACATTTTGGTAATGTAACGGGACATTTATGGTTTCTGTTGGTGCCATTCTGTAATACACTCATCAAATGAAGGGATGTGTGGTTTGGTGGGTGTGTGTTTGTGGGTGGATGGATGGTGCATTGATGGTGTGCTTGTATTGACCAGTGGGAGGAGATGTGGGTTGTTAATGGTCTTTCTGGAGGGAGAGGAGAAAGGTAAGAGAAACAGAAAAGGTTGGTAAAGCTGAGCTAATGGGTGAGGAGGAGGGCTGAGAGGGGGGAGGAGAGGAGATCATAAGCTGCTAGATTGGAGTGAAGGGGATGGAACAATCAGTTAAAATTAACCCAGCGGATTCTTTTAACGACCTGTTTATTATACCTTAAATCTAGCAAGTTAGGTCTGAGGTTACTTAACACTTACAATATAACCAACATGCCTCAGATTCCCTTCAACAGATTTTCTCAGACCAGGCCTTGTCACCTCATCACCCTTTCCAGGCCCTGTACTGCTTAGAAGTGTCTCTGAATGACAGCTTCTATCAAGGACATGAGTACATTTCTTGTGTACTGTCCCTAAGGCCTCCTACACAAACTCGTTCTGGAGATTTCCACAGAGAACTTGCTTTAAAGAACTCCCGCCGTCTTTGTTTTTGTAAGTCGCTGGAACGGTGAAGTGCTTGTGGAAATGTCAGCTCCTCAGGCTCTTTCTTGTGGCCTTTTGGGAATAAGACTCTCTCTTAAGAGTACAGTATCTGGACTTCATTTAGACTGTCAGTCACAGCTGAGGATTCCTGAAACCCGGTTCCTGCAGTGTCCAGCTAAGGTCTGCACACCACCAAACTGGGCAAGTCTGTGAACTCTAGTTGTCAAGGTAATTCTGCCTGTAATCCCAGGACAAAGTCAAATAAATACTTGTCTCCCTCTTTATTGGGAGTCTGCGTACACCCCTTCCCCCTCAGTGTCACCTCAAGAATGCTTAGATTATTTGACCTAACAAGCATCTCTCATGTCACTGACTCACCTACAGATTTGTTTTTTTTTCCTCATACCCATATCTGATTCAGTCTCCACTTTCTCCACTAATTCCTCGAACAACACCAGACTCTCCGCACCCCTTCTAGCCCCTCAAGCAATGCAGCCTCCCCCACTCCTAGTTCCTCATGCTGACTTTGCTTGGGCACAGTCTCCGACCTTTGCCCGCCTCTCCCTCTGAGCCTTCTAATGGTTTATTTTGTGTCAAACCAGGTTTCAGTTTGTCTCCGGGAGAACTGGCTGATCGAAGAGCCTTTTTTCCCTTTTTGTCATTCAGGAATATTCAGGGGAGTTTCTTGTTCCTCTGATCTGCGCTCTCTTACCTTAGCGGAATGAGCTCACGTATTTACATTCTGCCAGGGAGTGTTTGTCACTGCTTTCAAATAAAGAACAGGCCGAGATCAATTGCCTTTATGACACTTGAGGGACTCTCAGGAACATTCTGGCCCTGCTGGGCCAGCCAGTATTTACATTTTCATTTGCCAGCTGTCAGGGGTTGGCTCCCCTTGGTGGCCAACTGGTGGCTAACTGTACCTGATCAGGAGGCCCAAGACTGTGGAAAGAGGCGCCAAGGGGCCCTTCCAGTATTGTACATGCCCTCAATCCATGTTTGATGACCTGGGGTGGAGAAAGGATCCAGCAAATGTTGGTGGAAGCCTTAGTTGAGAGTGGAGAAGAACATTAGTGATTGACTCTGTCAGTGTTGCTTGAAGATTATTAACCAAGAGATGAAATCTGCTGTCCAATCCAATAGTTGGCCAAACTCTTACCTCCTGCTATATGCTTGATTTATTCCCGGATTGTATATAGCAGAGGTTCCCAACCTTGATACTGGACTACTCCCAATAATGTGCCTTTTAGATGTCTCCCTAATCAAACACATCTAATTCAACTCATTAGAAGAAACTCCAAGACAAGAAATAGGTGTGTAAGATAAGGGTGATCTCAAAATGTGGAGTGTTGGGGGTACTCGAGGACCCAACGTTTGGAACCACTGAGGCCAGTTGCATAAAATTAGCCTCTGTATTAAGACTGTCTCTTTGGAACAAGTCTGACCAACTAGCAGTTAGCCAAGGGGTAACAAGTCTTATTTTTTTATATTCAAATTATAAAATATAGGTTATGTAGCCAAAAAAAAAACACTCTTAAAGAAGAAAATTAGACTTGTAAGGCTAGTCTAAGCATTTTATGCTAGCAATCTCTGGTCTTTTGTGTTAATTTATAAACATTCGTAAAATTCAAAACAACAAAAACAAGTATAGTTCAAGTATACTTCTAATCTTGCATGTTTAATTTTTTTTTTTTTTTTTGGTCCTCAACCTAAAAAACCAACCGACAAAAGAACAAATTGTAGTTGTTGATTTTAGGATCATTGAAATGCATGACAAGAACTACATTTTTCAACAAGCCTCTTCATAAAGATGTGTGAGGTGATTGGGTGTTGCCTCTCTGCTGCTGAGGGACAGGTCGAGCTTTAGGAATTAGCTAGTTAGTTTAAAAAAAAACATGGACATAGTTTTACATTCCTTCACCATGTGCTGTCAGTAAGGTAATTTTCAAACCCTAATTGCCTAGTAATTCTATTGTTCCACTTGGCTGTTGCTTGTGACTGTAAGAGAGTAGAGGATTCACGTTTCCCCTCAGGTGCATGTTTGAAGGGCCATGAAGACAGCTAATAGAAGAGTCAGAAATCCATGGTGGAAAGAATTGCCCTTGGGTGGCTGATTTTTGGATATCAGCTTGATATTTGAACTAATAATGCTGTGTGGTTTTCCATGTTCTCGGTCAGGGGTTAAAAGAAGCACACCATGAGTGAACTTGGCAGTTTGTATATTCCAGAGTTAAAGGTTTATGATTCTGGCATGCACAGCGTTTCTTGCTGATTTTGGGATATGCAGCATGTACTGTAATTCCAGTTTGTAACTAACATACACTCTTCAAAATTTCCAAGGTTCCTTTTGATAATCTTCACTTGTTTCCAATGAACAGTTGGTTTCTATTGTTATCCTAAAACTGAACACTTCCTCCTAAATTGTTTCTTGCTCCCGCAAATTATCTGCCAGTGTGTACTTAAATGTGTGCTATTAAACCTTGTAAGAACTAACTTATTGCTTTACTGTCTGCAGTGCTCTTGATGTGGTTTACAGCTCTTTTCCTTTCTTATGTCAGCACAGGCCTCTTCACTAAAATGGGAACAGTGTTTATGTTTCTTTGTGTATTTCTATACTTCTTCTTGAGAACAAAACACAGACTTGTACCTCGTCTGCATGCCAGCACTCTTATTCATTCTGAGATTTGGAGCTGTCGTTGTAACTGGAGGGGGCATGTTTACATCAGTGCGCCACTTGCCAAAAGATGGATGGGCCTAAGACGGAACCTTGGTGAACCCCTCCGTCAATGAATGCCCCAGCCAGTTGTTCTCCATCTGTTGAAAGAAGGGGGATCCAGCATTTTAGGAGCATTCCCCTCCCCCTGACTTTTCATGTCAGCTAATTAGAGTGGTTTGTAGGAGGTTAACACACAGACACATCCAGCCCTCCCTCCCACTTAACGTGTACCCCACACCCGTACCCTTGTCCTGGCCGGCCAGCGGGAAGCGCAGCTGCCTGGCCCTTTGATTAGCCTTGCCTAAAATGGCCACTCTTGTTAGTAATTGGATAAGACTTAGATTTACTCTGCACCCTCCCTCCTCTCTAACCATCTGATCTGTTTTCAGGTCTTCTGTTTGAATTCCCTATTAGAAAAACGCAAGCTCTCATCCTATTATAGTGTCAGTAGAGTGTTTGTTGAAGGAGGTCAGTACTCTGTGCAGAATCAAGGATTAGTACCAGCTTTGCACATCACTTCCAAGCATGTTTTTTTATGACATGCCATGTGATGTTTTGTCATATTACAGTCTGCCTCGATGATTAATGTGATTGCATAGTATCGTGACCAAGTTCACAAATGAATTCAGAGTGGAGACGCCACACCAAGTAGCTTTGTTTAACGCTGCTGCCAAACTGTTACATACTGCTTTTGAACCAACTTAAGCAAGCATCTGTTTTTATATTCATGTAGCACTTTGAAAATTTTGAGAAGTAGGCATGATTTTACTCACTTTTTCTGTGTTGTTTGTAGTAGCATTGAACTGTTTTGTTCTGTTGCCAGAAAATCGCAAGAGTGGAACACAGTGCCTCCTTAGTTATGTAAGATACAAATGGCATGTTAACACATTATTCCTGCTATTGTAGAGGCATGCTGGTCGCAAATAAATAAACATTTGGGTTGCTCGTCTGATGTGGCCTGCTGAAAAGCAATATCAATGCCAGATGATCAATGAGAATGGGAAGCCCCTGGCTGCATGTTAAAGTTGCATTTTTGGTAACAGTGTGCAGAAGTGCACAACAGTATATGTGATTTAGAAGTTTTACTTTAATATTTCTGCACAGGCTTTTCAGTTTACTTTAGAATCAGTTTAATAAAATACAGGTATGTTATTTCTCTCATATTTTATTTTGCCTGGCTGTAGCAGAATAAGAAAGACATTTATGTATAGCTTGTAATGAGAAATTTTTTCTGTTTAGGGTTGCCACTTGTTGCCAGGGATACTGCATTACTGTACTTAATACAATTTGTTTGAGTACTGTTGAAATTGAATATTTTGACTTGATTACAGTTCAGAGGCAAAAATTGTCCTTTACCCCCATTGTAATTATTATTTTTTTAAGTATTGAAGTACTTTGACTCTTGACACAATAACTTACAAATATTTCTCAGTACTTTTTACAGCTCTGTCTGTTGCCCAAACAAGGCCATCTCCTTACTTTCCGTATTGTATTAATTATATTCCTTGCTAAGCATGTATTTCGTTAAACTCTTTGTATCTTTCTTCAAAATATCTTTCATCAAAATCTAATGTTTATCATCTCATCTTCAATCCCTTTTCTGAACTCCTCCAGATTCCAGATCCTTTGCTCAGCATGGGGATCTGTCAATAAGCCAGAAAGGGCAAGGTGAGACACCTCCCTCTGGACTGTGTTCCACACGCCATCACCGTACAGGCCCCAGCTAACCCCTCCAAATGCCTCTTAAATAGGCCACCATGAGCGGCCAACCCTCCTGTCTTTGGAGTATTTGACAGGGCTGTACTGATGGATTTGCTGCAAACCCACTCGATTTACTGTTGCGACCTGGGTTCATCCTCACGCTATAGGCAGCGAGGCTCCATGGCCGTCTTCACCTAGTTGTCAGTGAGCTTTTCTTAATCCCAGCCGCTGTTCAAGCGTGCTCCACCTTTGGTGTATCTGACAACAAGCTTGTTCCAATCTCTTAACCCTGGCAGAGGTTCAGCCTTCTCCTTGCCACCGGATCTCCAGGAATGAGTCTTTGGCGGCACTTTTGATTGACAGGAGAGGAGCTTATATGTAATTTTGCAAAGCGCTTCCTCTGTTTGCTGCTCAATATGTTCAGGCTTGTTTGCAGCCCCCGCCATCCCCTGAATAAAAACATCTTGAAGTGCCTGACTTTGAGTGCCGTCACATAGCGTATGAGAGTCTGACCTCATTATATGGAGTAGGTGCAACATTCTCTGTTCTCTTCTTCTCTTCTTTGCTCTTCGATCCTCCAAATGAATGACTCAACTGCTGTCACTTTTAAATTCAGAGTTGGTGATTTATGTGTCGTTTTGTGGCAACATTGGGTCGAACTCATCGCCAACCTTTGAGGCACTTACTTCCTTTTCTCAAAGTAAGGGAGCTGGGGAATTTGGACTCTAAACCTTATGACTCATTTAAAGGGGTTCCACTTTGAACTTTAAAGAATTTTATGATGCAAGTAAAAATGTCCCCTCTGTAAACAGTTTGATTTGAGAAGCACGTCAGTTAAATGACTGTTTTACGTCTCTTCTTACTCAAAGACGCTCATTCGCGCCGTATGAGTTTCAGGCACAGTTTGGTTGACCCTCCTCTTAAAAGTTTTATGGCTGATATCTATGATAACCAACAACTGAAGGTTACATTTGAACTTTGACAATTAGAAAATCCTGAAATAACTTCAAATGCATGCAGGCCAATGACGTGATTCTCATATTTTTTGTCGTACAGTATCTGGTAATGTTTTGAAAATGTTAACATTTTATTCACACAGTTACTGAATACTTTTATTTATTTATTTTTTCAATGAGCATATTTTTATTTTGACAGTTTTTATGGGGAGGGATACAGTTGTCCTGATATCATAATAAAGAAAAAAATCTTAAGTAGCTTGGCATAATCTGTTGTTATTATTTACATGTTTATGACGATCTGCATATTGGTTACACCACATGACGTTAGTTTGGCAAACAGTTTTTGCAAATATTAGGAAGTTAAAAGTTTATATTTCTTTTTCTAAGAGATAATAATTTTTTACTTTATTTAAAAACTGTTTGCCAAATCAACGTCATGTGGTGTAACCAACATGCATAAAAAAACAGGAATCATAAGAGGACCCCTGCAGACCCTCATTACTATGTGTCAAGGTCAGCAAGTCTCTAGAAATATCAGATGATTTGGCCTTTTTATGAAAAGGCAAGGTTAGTTTAGATTGTAAATAGTGCTGGACAATGATTAATCGCATCCAAAATAAGTTTTTGTTTATATAATATACGTGTCATTTATATAATATAATTAATCGTTGCCCAGCACTAAATGTAAAATTGAATGTGGTGTAACTCTCTAAAAGCAATGATTTATGAATTAATTCATGATACTTGAAAAAAAAAACTTTTTCTTCTAAAATATATATAAAAAAATTGTTTATAAATTATAATTAATATGTATATTCAAATGCGTATTCTCACAAGGAACATATAGCTTTTTACATGGTTGTACCACATGACATTCTTAAAATCATCAAATTGAAACTTGTTAAAAATGGTACAAGTTTTTCAAAATCGCTTCATGAATGCAAAGATCACAATCCTAGGAACTTTGTGCATGTATTTTAAATAAAAGTTTTTCTTTCTTTTTTCTCAACAGTCATTAACTCATGCAAACTGTTGGCTCAGTTGTGAATTTGTGACCTAAAAGGTTTTTTGTCCAGTCTAAATTTTGACTCATTCTGTGTATTCCCTAAGCTCTTCTTTGTCAAACCAGACCACCCCTGCTTTGTGTGCAGATATGCGCGTTTGTTGTCTTGCGTTGGTTTTTGGTTGCTGTGGGGTGGGGGGGCTATGAAGGGTTGTGCACTTTTGAGATTTAGCAGGAATTCTTTGGGGATCACTTTGCTTCAAATTTCACTCCAGCTCCCCTCTAGAAAGCAGGAGGTGGGCAACGAGAGGATACCACCAATGCCAAAACAATGCGATACATGAGTCTGCTCTCCTCTCCATGCTTCTGACTGTTTTTCTCTCTTGTCCCTGTCTCTCTTTTCCAGAATAATGCAGATCAGGTAGCTTTTCAGGTAGGAGGGGGTTTGTCCGCACTGGAACAGATCCTGCAGGTTGTCACCGCGGCCTCCAGTCCCACAGCAGTCCCTCGTATTCCTCTCAAGTGAGTACCAACTTAAAAGCACAGGCGCAATTACACATAATATATTTTCTTGCTTAATTTTTTTAAGATTAACTGTGTTTTTCCAAAGCATTGTTAGATGCCAGTGTTTCCTGTCATAGCTATGCAAAGATTTGATTTCAAAAAAGGTATCATAGCAGTTAAACTATATCTTGGTATGATGTTACATCTGTATTTAACCTCAGAATGATCTCAAAGTAAAAAGAGCTGCTAAAGTCTGTTTCGTGGTGGCTGTGCTTTAAAATAAAATTCTAATCTTAATTCAAGTGATGAAGGATTTCGGAAGTCTGACAGTAATCAGTGTTGAATACTACTGCCTGCTTTAAATGTTTCAAAATGATTAACAGCTGAAAACATTTGTTAACATCTAGAAAAGTAATCAAGTGTAATCAGTTACATTACTTCAATAAAGTAATTGACACACACTACTTATTACAATTTAAACATTACATTTTCAAAGGAACCTTCCCAACACTATTTATATTAATTCTAAATGTGTTATAAAGCTTTTTGTTAATTGTATGTAATTTTATTTGTATTAGATGCTTTTTAAATATAATTCTGCCACTATAATATAATGTCTTAAATTTATCTTTAATTTCTTGCTTAACTCAGCAAATGTTAATATGTTGTATATGCGAATAATTGTGAATAATTAATAATAGCATATTTTAAAATAGTTGTGTCCCTTCTTAAATCAAATATGTTTTTTCTTTAGAAATCCTATATTTTCAGTGATGGTAATAAATGACGATGAAATTGGCAGGATTGGGATCAGGACACTGATAGGCCACATGAACTGTCCTCTTAAACTCTGAAATATTTTGTCATTTTTCTGATCATGATTTGTGGCCTCCTTCCAATCCCACAAAGTGAGTCCGGCTCAGCTGTGAAGTCATTTCCCTTTTTTCCAGCGCTCTGGATCACAATAAATTTATAATGAATAAGAATGTTCCTTGTTTAGAAAATAAAAAGCATTGCTTTTGAATCATCCATTTCGTACTCTTCCCTTGGCCCCTCGCTGGTATACAGAAAACACATTTGTCCTATCCGTCACTTGGAAATGGGAGTCGGGTTTGAATAGTGGGTCTGGAACTAGTGGCGTTGGCCAGTAGATAACCTCAGAGAGCGGCTATTTTCACTAGAGAGAGCTCTTAATGGACTTCAATAGCCTCTTTGCCTTGCTCATTAGCATTTGCTGTTTTCCAAATCTCCCTTAATGGAGAAATGCTACTTATATTTATAATGCTTTTACAGGCCATCTAGTGTTTATTGATTTTTCTCTCTCATACTTTCACTCTCGTTCTCTGCGCCTCCTTGTCGTTCGGTCATTAATTCCAGAAGATTTGAAGTGGGCCTTAATATTATAATGAATTTTTATGAACTTCAGTTTTTGAAGAGGTTGAAACTGCATTGCATTCGACTCGAGGATTAGTTGGCCCATTATTTACATGCTAGTGTCACTACAAACCCAAATTTCGTTCTTCTTTCTGGAGCGCGAAAGGAGAAATTTTTAACAAACAGGTCGCACTTTTCCACGCATTTACACTAAATTGGGACTGGAGCTTTAATGTTTAAAAAATAACACAAAAACATCATTAAAGTATTTAATATGACTCTATTCCAAGTTATGTAAGATTAGCTTTTTATTAAAAAACTGACAAAAATTAGATAATTAGAATAAGTTGTTCTTTTGAGTTGAATCTTTTGAACGAATCAGTTGATCCGGTTCACAAAACCTGATTCAATCGTTTGCTAATCAGAACGATTCAGTTCTCAAGTTCAGCTGACTGACTCGTTGATCCAGTCATGGTGGCTAACAGCTCACCCGAGAAGAAAATTGTTAGTGAATTATGATTCAATTAGTCTGTTCCTCACATACAGTTATCATATTTCAAAAGACTTCGAATAGAAAGCATATGGAATACTTCTATGTTCATCTATGAAAGCTGCAGTCCTCATAGAAAAGACTGAGCAGCACGTTCTTAAAAATCTCTTCATTTGTGTTCCATGGAAGAAGAAAAAACTTATATAAATAATGGCAGTTTTAGTTTTTTGTGAACTGTTACTTTAACCTGTGTGTGTGTGTGTGTGTGTGTGTGTGTGTGTGTGTGTGTGTGTGTGTGTGTGTGTGAGTGTTTCTGTGTGTTTGTGGCATGTTGGGTCAGGCTGTGCAAACACAGCCACCGCTATCCTCCTCTCTTGTTTTGAAAGATCCACTTGACACGCTCAGGAGGAGGTAAAGATCTCTGAGGCATTTCTGTCATTCTCCCACGTCCTGTCCAATCAAACGCTGAAGTGGTCCCTCTCGGAGGATAAAAGCGTCGCCTCACTTTCATGACAGAGGTTCAGCCCTGTCTTGGCTTGTTGAAACGTCTCTGTGCCAAGCGTGAAGCAAAGTACAATGGTTATCCTTAGATCCAAATGATCAGTAAATAAGTGTTTGACTCTCTAATGTTCCATGCTGTGTCAGTGCAAGCTAATGCTTTCTTATACAAAATCTTTTTTAAATTCAACTATACACAACTAGGGCTGGGCAATATAGAGATGATTAATTTAATTTTAATAATTTCAATCGGTCTCAGTAGATTTCAGCGTTCTAAATATCATATTGATATTTATGGATTTGCTTAATATAATTATTAAGGTTTTTTTTTTCTTTCTTTGTTTTTTCAATTTTTACAAAATAAATAACCAAGGAGTATTTAATATTTTCTTTCATATGCCCCAGTATAAGCAATGTTGAATTTTAATTTTAAGGAAAATTATATTTACATAAATAATAATAATGATACATATTTAAAAAAAAAAAATCGTTTAGCTGTTTAATTTCTCCCCCTTTTTCCATACTTTGAACAGAAGAGTGTATTTGTAAAAATGGTCAGGACATTTATGATACTAATATAAGTGTTAAGCAATATTAAGGAAGTCGTTTTTAGACATAAATAAAATATAAACAAATAATATAATAATAATAATGTATAATAATATACAAAATTTTCTAATTCAACTACACCAACAGGGCTGGGTGATTTCGATATTATTTATTATTATTATTTTTTACATTAGTCTTAATGTGTTTTAGTGTTATATCTTGATATGTATGTATTTACAAATTTTAAGGGTGTTTTTTTTTTCTCTCTTTTTTTTTAAAGAAAAAAATCATTATGCAATGCTCTTGTCTCACAATTTTATTTTTTTACTATATGAACATATTATTTAATCAATATTTGATATTTTCGTTAATATTCCTCAATATAACAATCAGGAATAAACAGCAATGTTAAGCACTATATGTACATGAAAATATAATAATAATAATTATACTTAGATTTAAAATAAAAAGAGAGATAGTTGTGCTGGTTAGTATTTCCATGCATTTATACAGACATACACTACTTTTTGAGGAGAGTAAGTTTCTATGAATTTTTTAATTATGATTTTTAGTAAAATGAATAAGTAATCTCTTGATTTAATATACAGTGTAATTTTGTCAACTTAATGGTTAGAACACAACAGGTTTGAGTAAGTATTGCATAATGTTTTTTTTTTTTTTTTTCTACTTTCTTTCAGTGTCCTGAATTTTGTTTCTCCTTCTTTAATCACCTCATCTCTCTTCTTATCACTCGCTCTGTGTCCTAAGGCCATACGGTGCTGGACCTGTGATAACCTTTAAGGAGTCAGATCATTCCTTCATGTTTCCATTAGCTTCTCAGAGACGCGAGTGGAGCTCCAGGTGGCTTGTCCTGGTGTTGATGGCACTGCCTGGCCGGTCGCTCTGGGACGGGTGGAGAATGCCCAAAAATCATCCACATCGTTGTTAGCAAGTTCTCGGAAATTTCATGAACGAAGAACCGCAAAAAAAGCTCTTAAATACCAGACAACTGCAGTTTTGCAAATAATTGATTAAATTTCCACTAAAATTGCAAGCTTGGGCAATTCACTGGAAGACAATCTGTCTCCATGAATTCTTGTCAGCAGTGACTTTTGCTATGGCACCAGGTGTCTGTGAAGGGCAGGGCGCAAGCAAATGCGTGCTAATCGTTCCCCCTCATCTGCACGCTATAATGGTTGGCTCAGACACTAACCCTTACAGCAGCGCTAGTTTATCTATTTACTGTAATGCTTCGTATCGATCGCCTCCTTTCAGATAAGCTGAGTGATTTACAAAAAAGAACAACTACGGAGATGCCGCTGTAATATTACCCCCATGGGAGAAGGATTCCATCTTGTTAGCATTACATTAATGGGCTAATTCCACAGTGAGGCACCGTTAATGTCCCTGTGCAACCCTGCGGCTTGGAGCTGAGTGTTTTGGAGGGAATCGACGGCTAAGAAGGAAATGGGGTCGGATGTCTGGAGCAGGAAGGCCATTTTGTTTGCATGAGTAAACCAAGGATAGTGAGCCAGCCCAGGAAACTCATGCAACAACCTGAACATTAACCTGCTCACTAGCTTTTAAATATTACGAGATTTTGACATAAAAGGAAGCATTAAATGGTCAGGTCGGTCAGTGCTTGTGCAGTTAATTTATGTTGCAATTGTCAAATGCTTGTTCATAAAGTTAGATTTTTTTTTATATTATATTTTAGAAGTTAAATTATTGAAATAAATTTAAGTGATTTAATTTTTATTATAGAAAACTGGTAAATTGAGAAATTGGATTTTCCTTAACTATATGTGTGTGTATATATATATACAATTGAGATTAATCACATCCAAAATACAGGTTTTTGTTTACATATGTTTGTGTTGTGTTTATGTTTTTGTATTTTTTATTACTATGTATTTATGTATATATTTTGATACAGTATATATTTTTGTATTTACATTTATATTCTTATATTTTATATTATATATTTATATATATATAAATATATTTAATATATAAACAACATAAATTATTTTTGTAAATAATTTTGTAATTTTTCTGATCATTTTTCATAAAATTTTCATAAATATATACATGAATGTGTTTGTATAATATATATATATATACATAATAAATATGCACAGTATACACCTATATTGTGTAGACAAACTATATATATATATATATATATATATATATACAAGAACAGAGAAGTGGATTTGAGATTTGGGTCACTATTTTAAGGACTTTTTTTTTTTTTTCTTTATGTGTGCACATATGAAAGTATGTTTTTATGGACAGACTGGTCTAAGATGACATTGCAAACAATGTATTTAGTGACATTTCAACCTTTAAATTAGTAGAAGATTATGCATTACTTCCAAAATGCAAAGGGAGAGCAATCTCAAAACTATTATTCTCAGTTGCGGCTAGAGCTAGTTGAATGCTCTTTGTTAGTATATGGCATTTGGCTTCCACAATGACTGCTGTGTTCTAGATTATGGGCAAAAATGAATTTCATTCACCATTAAGACTCAAACCTCTACTCTTCCAAAACAACATTTGTCTGGGTCCAGGTGACTAATTTTTATTTACACTCAGACTTAAAGGAGCTTTTCAGTTTATCCAGGAAAAGACAAGTTCCATTGTCTCCCAGTAGGGGTCGCTGCTGAGGAGGATAGGGGGAAGTCAGTGCTGTATGTTGGGCACTGGACCAGACTGCTGTCAGCGCACAGTCCCCTCTCTTACAAGAATGGAGCTTAATCCAGTCACACTCATCCCTAGAGCCTCACACACACTCACAAGTCCACAGGTCACTCCTAAATGAGTTTCACAAATGACTTTTACTAAAACTACTCCTGAACAGCAACAGGAAATCACTGAGGTCTTACACAGATCAGTGAAATTTCGGAGCACTTGTGACTGCTAAACTGATTGCCCGACTCTGTTCGACTTCGGCTGTCTCACTTTTCTAAGTGGAAGTGAACGCATCGATGCGCCACTGCCTGTCACCTCAACCTCCGTGTCACATGATGACTAAATGTGCCCAGTGAAAGCTTCTCGCAAGCTCTCTCCAAGTGGTTTCATTTCAGGATGCCATTATGTGGCATGTCTATCTGCGTGCATGTGTGTGTGCACGCTGTGTGGTGCGTGACAGCTTGCCAGGACTTTTGCCCCAGCTTATGGCCAGTCTTTTGTGGAACAGCGGCCCGAATGGGTGTCTTGGAATCATTCAGGATATCAGGAAAGATCAACGGTAGAATCAAATTAAATGTCATTTGGATTGCAATGAAAGGAAGTATTGTTTGACAGGCGGATTTGCTTGTCACCTGTTCTCATTGGCTCCAGATCCCTTTTCTGTCCCTCAAAGTTTTTTTTAACCACTTCCTGTTGAAAAGCAGGTATAGAAGTTATACTGGCAGTATGTAAAGACTTACCTTACCTTTACACCAGGAGCGTGTAGTTCTGCTGCTGGAGGCCACCTTCCAGCAGAGTTTAGCTGTATCCCTAATTAAGCACCCCTGAACCAGCTAATCAGGGTCTTTAGAAATGCTAGAAACTTCCAGGCAGATGTGTCAGAGCTAAACTCAAGAAAGTGGCCCTCTAGAAGCAGAATTTGGACACTCCTGTCTTATACTTTCCTCACTTGGTAGAATGTGGCACAAGCATAATAGATAAAAGCATATACCTTGAATGCACTGTCAGTTGCTTTGAATAAAAGCGTGAAATGCAAATATAGGGATTATGCTGACAGATTTGGAAATGTGAACTACAGGCCCGAGTGAGCCTATTTTCCTGCATGATAGCCAATTTACATGGATGACACTCCGAGACCTTTACATATCACACCATTTGTGTTACCGGCCATGTCCAGGTTTGTTTGTGCAGTGCTTTAAATGGTATAACATGATAGCTTTCCCTTCTTAAAGAATGTTCATTTTGTCTCTAAGGAGAAGATCATGCCAATGTTTCTTGCAGAGAAACGTCAACTTTAGGCCAGACAGACAGTCTAGGGGTGTTCTCCCCCTCATCTTGAATTCTTCTTAGCCATCTGCTTCCCTGTCTCTGAGCTAGCCTATGGATTTCAGAATGGGTTAATTCAGTTCCAGAGGTCAGTCCAGTGACCCCCATCCAGGCCAGAGGCCACCCAAGCTGAGGAGCACCCCTCAGGGGGTGAGGTGAATGGGGATAGAGAAAGGCAAGGTGTAGAGGACGGAGCCCTGTGGCACACCTTAAGCAAGTCTGCACCCCTTGTGTTTACTGACTAATCGGAGGGACAGATTTTCATGGTTAGCTAAGGTTAAGCCAATTTGAGTAGGTGAGGAGATCACGGCGCTTATTATCTGCAGCTCTCTAGCTGTTATCTCTTGCCATCTAGCATGCTCTTTCTATCACTGGCCCTTCTTTTCCTTTTCAGTGCAATACAGCACTATAGAGACCATCTCCATTGATTAGCTTGGCAACTTAATCTTATGTCAACAAGATAATGCTTCATTATGGGCAGATTAACAATATGCCTGTTGTTTGTAGAACTGGTGGCCTGTGGCAGAGCTCACATTGCGTTGTCAAAACGTAACTCGCGGCAAGGGAATCTCGGATCCGCTCAGGTAGTGGAATGCCACATGCTCACGAGACGACCTGGGACATGTGGGTCAGTGTTACATACTCATCGAGTAACCTGAGATGGAGTACAATGGCACTTCACCAAATTGCTCCTCAAAATCTTTGACGCTGGCTGTCATCGTCAAGGGGAGGAACAGGCAGAGGCCGTGCACGGCGGGCTGGTGTTGGATGTCATGCTAATCATCGTCAATTAGAGGAGAGCGAGCTGGAAAAGCACCCCGGTTTATGACTTGCAGTGGGCTGGGGTGTAAGGATATCATTTCAAGCAGGACAGTGACAGCTTCTAAGTATCCAACGGGTTTCAAGATGATGGATGGCCTGAAAAAAACTTCCTATTACTCAGACAGTAGCAGCATGGGGTGTTTAATGCAGTCAATTTAGCAGGTAGATGAGGTGAGGTGTCTGTATAAGCTGACAAAAGCTCATATAAAAAACTAAATATGTAAGAACAACAGCACCACAACTGCTGTTTGATTTCATGCTCAGTTTATCATCAAAAGCTGCAGAATGTACTGATGTAGCATGAAAGGAAAAACTTGGATATTCAATGTGATAAACAATAAACAGAACTGGCCGCAACCACAGCTATTCAACTAAATCACAGTAACATCTGTACTATTGTAGTATATAGAACAACTCAGATTCTAGCACTTAATGGTGTCAAAAGCATATGAAAATGAATGGACACTAGATTCTTCTCTTCTTTTATTCATCAACAGCAGCAAAATAGTTTAGTAATTCCAAAAATGGTTTAGACATTGTACTTTGTGTTATTGTCACTTTAGATGTTAAACAGAGATATCAAGTCGTTTTGGTTATCGCTCATTTATGGCCAGATGTCACATTTACCAAAATTGTGTTTTTCGTACTGCAAAAGTTAAAACATTAAGAAATCATTTTGTGCTTCTTTTTTTTTAACAAATTCTGCAATATTTGCCACTTTTGTCAAAGAACTAAGAGAGATGGCAAACTGACGTTTGCTGTTTTTAATGCTAATTAATTGTCATACTGTATATTTATCATGAGTTTTTTTTTTTTTTATGCTAGACAGGTTTAAATACTTTTGTCACTTTTGACAACTCAGTTTCTAGAACTTAATTCACATGAAAATAAAGCATTAGACATAGATAATTTGTTTGATAGGTTATTTGATTTGATAAGTTTAATTTAGTTAATGTCTAAAATTGTTTAGACATTGTCACATTTTTGTTACCTTGGTTACTCACGGCAAACAGAGATAAACAAGGAGCTATAGGTAGTTCTCATTTATTGTCAGATATCCAACACATTAACCAAAATGGTTTCTTTTTTATCATACTGCAGAAGTTTTTTTGTGTATTTTTGGACAAATTAGAAAATAACTTATGGTAGCCTTGGTTAATGCTTATTCATTGCCATACTATATGTTTATCACTTACAAAGAGTTTTCAAACTAGACAGGGTTAAATGGTTTTTATCGCTTTTGACAATTAGCAGAGCTGACAAACAAGTAATTTTGTGTAATTATCTGACAAAGTGCTACAAGCAGTTAGGTGAGATAATGTGATATTCCATCACTGCTGGTGATTAGCCAAGTGAGATTTCAATCAGTAGCTATGCTTAGCATTTATTCTTCGTGACATGTCTGACATTTTTTGTGACAAACTCGGCTTCTGGCACTTCATGTGTACGTGCATTTTACAATTATCAAAAGCTAGGTAAAGCATCTTGTTTGGTAGCTTAACACCCTAACCTGCGTAGCATTTTCCTGACATTCTACTGCTTCCCTTTTTATTTTATTTTTTTGTACCACAAATGCTCTTATTTCTTTCATACTGGGGGTTCGGTGCGAGTACTGGGGGTTGGTGTTGAGATTTGGCTAGTCGACAGCTGTTTTACACTTTAATAAGATTAGTGTAAAGAAATTAGTCGTGTGCTCTATAATCTGCCGTTTAACCGTGCGAGCCACCTGGGGCTGCCCCACCCCCACTCCTCACAGTCCTCCCCACGCGTTACTGGACAGGCATCAGATAGCCTCGGTCGTACCTTCAAAACCCTGTGAACGTGCGCTTAGATCAGGTTTACTGTGAATCTTTTATGAGCTCATGCAAGAGTTTGTAGCTCATTAACGCAAAAGTAGTCTAATTTTGGTACGTTTTTAGAATAGTTTCATGTATGTAACTTGGCTGTTTTATTTTAAATATAAAAATATACATTTCTAGTGATCAGTTTGTTTAATACTTAAACTTTATATAAATTTTATGGTTTGGGATAGGGATTTATTTTTTATTATTTATTTTTTTACAATTAGTAAAATTATTTGTAACTAAGCTCATTAGCTTTTTATAAATCAGAGCTTAAAATTGTTGTTCACACTTGTTAGCGCAATTTCAGTTCCCAGTTAATGTGCGGTACTACAATAATGTGATAATCTTGTGTTTAAGCCCTCAATCCGCTGTTTATATTTGAGAAGGCGAAGTGAACCTTGACACTGAGGCCTGTCATTCAATCCTCGCCTGGACATTTGACACTTACCCTTTAAAAACTTGCCTAGAAACAATATGGATACCTGAAATTCCATGACAAACATAGATGACAAAAAGAGACAAGACATAATTTCCAGTTCTTAAAAAGCGTAGAACGCATATGTGAAAGTTGTGGATGATGTTTTAAGTTTCATTTAGCCAAAACCTGCTCACCCTAACAGTCACATTACGAATGCCTGAGCATTTGATGGAAAGGATAAAAAAAAAAAAAACTGTTCGAAGTTGCACAATTGACGCTATGGTGGAAAATCAGTGTGGCTGAAGCAGTCCTGGTCTGCTGCCCAGAGTGCACAGGTTGGAGGTGATCTCACATTTCCCTTCCCTGACTGAACCCTGAATCCCTGACTGTATCACTTCACTCACCCATGACCATCCATCCTTCCTTTCCTCCTCCTTTCACCCCAAGCTCCGTTACACTCGCCGGTATCCTTCTATCAATACAAAAGAAACACATCAGTGTTTACGCTTTGGTGAATCAATGTTCCGTTGGCCGCTGAGCAATTTTCAAACATTGCATATTAATTGAACAAGACCTCTTTCGACACCCTTGTCAACCACATTTATCGTCCACTCGGACGATGTGAAAACTTGTCGATTAATAACAGTGCACGTACACCCGACTTTTATAACGGGTCACGATCGAGCGGCTTTGAAAGTGCAAAGCTACGAGGCGTGGGGGGATTACTTGGATCCTTTCCCAGCAGACCAGGCACAATGTTTTCCCTGCGGTCTCATACTGCATGTCTGACGCTTTTACACCGCTATGTCAATACTCGCACCGCTATCTCCCTGATCAGCCCGCCAGTGGGTAAAATATACACTGGTGTTTTTGTCAGCCGGGTGGAAGTTATTGACAGGCCGAGGCCTTCGAGGCTCGCGCTATTTTTATTACGAGTGCCAATACGGTTTGGCTGAAAATGCCGAACAGATGGCGAAGGTTGCGGTGGATATCAAAATGTTTATGGCTGGAAGTAAACATGGCCTGGTTTGAAAAAGAAAAGTCAGATTCCATTTGTCCGTACGGCAGATAGGGCCCCGCCACTCTGCTTTGGGATAAAATATACAGTTGTCAGAAAATATTAACTAATGAAGGGGTGGTTGGGAAGAGGGGTGGATTGGGGGTCTGGAGTGGGAGCGGAGTGACTGGTCAGTTATCAGCTACATTAATCTTCTCTCGGGCTGGTGTGGAACAGACAAAATACAGAGGCCTGACTGACTGACAGTGGCTTGCTGGCCTGAAGGCGCTGACGGCTAGACTCTTATCAAGAGCCAAGAGAAAGGAGTTGGAGAAAGAGATGGTGGAACGCAAAAGAGAGGCAGATGTTCAGTATCCAGTTCTTCTCCATTTCATCTAATTGAGTCGGTTGTAAGATCCCTTACAATAAAGAGCTGTGGCAGTACTACGGTGCAGTGGGAATGCCATGGTGTCGTATTTTATATACAAGCATGGGGCTGGTTAAGAGACTTTTAAAAATGTTTTTGGAAGAATTTTCTAATGCTTGGGAAGCCTGCATTTATTTGATCAAAAATACTGTAAAAACTGTAATATTGTGAAATAATATTGCATTTTAAAATGATTTTTTTCTACTTTTAAAAAGTAATTTATTCCTGTGATGCAAAGCTGAATTTTCCGCATCGTTACTCCAGTCATCAGTGTCACATGGTTCTTCAGAAATCATTCTAATATGCTGTTGTTTAAAAAAACATTTATTTATTATTATCAGTGCTGAAAACAGTTATTGCTGCTTAATTTTTTTTTTTTGAAGATTATTTAATGAATAGTAAGAATTTATTTTGAAATGTTTTATTAAAAAGTCACTTTTGATATATTTAAAGCAGCATACATTTACTTAAAAAAAAGGAAAGGTAGTGTGTGTGTATATATATATATATTTAATTACTATATTTTACTATTTTTATTCTTTTTGTATTATTTGATACAAGGTCCCTTCCAAGGAGATCATCATATTTAAAGTGTCATATTTCCGTGGCAGTTTAAAAAGTGTTGTTGTTTTGTGTGTGTGTGTGTGTGTGTGTGTGTGTGTTGTATTCAGTTAGTTTTATTTCTTTTTTTTTAACCATCATGGTTGTGTCCAAAAAAAAAAAGTAACATTTTTGTATAGGGACCAATTCTCACTATTAATTAGCTGCTTTATTGCATGCCTATTATTAACATATTGGCTGTTTATTAGTACTTAACCATATGACCATATTCTGCATCCCTAATCCTACCAATACCTAAACTTAACTACTACCTTTCTATTAGCTAATAGCTAGGTTTGCTAATAGCTAGAATTGGATCTTAAAATAAAGTGTGACCAAATAAAAACTTACCATGGAAAAAAAAAAGCATACTAATACCACTGTGGTTTTTTTTTTTTTTTTTTTTTTTTTTTGTGAGCGACTGAGCCCTCATTAGGGCACATCTCATGTTTTCTCCTCAGCATTGCGTAAGGAGCTGTTCCTGAGAGAAACTCCCTTGAGCGTAATATTCCAAGTGTTGTCATGCTTCTTGGATTGCATGTGATGTTCACACTCTGAGCTTTAAGTGTCAATTTCCTCAGATAACCTTACTGTATTACGGCAGAGAACCCGGCTCATCTGATTGGCGATCTTTTACGCTGCCAGTCGGAGTAACCCTGAAATGTTTATATGGGGCCTGCTTTGTATCCTGATCATTTAGATGGAAACCTCAAAACAGGAGAAGCAGTCGGCATTTGAAAACTAATCCCCCCTCTCTCTTTCTCTTTAGGTCCCTCTGCACTGCCGTGAACACGTATTACCTGTCCTGCGTACACTGCCACAACAACTGTTCCTATGTTCTCTACAGCAACAAAATTACCTTTCTCATGGACCTTCTCCTCCATCAGTTAACAGTGAGTATTAGTGGCTCAAGCTTACTTGAGTTTGCCTAATCCTGCTCGGTTTTAGGATCTTTATGTGCCATAATTCCACGTTTCTGTCACTACACTATTATCATTTGAAGGGATAGTTCAACTAAAAATAAATATCACCCTCATGGTTTTTCCAAAGCTTTATGACTTGCTTTCTTCTGTGCATCCCAAAATTTTAATATCCTGGCCACCAGTTTCCACATAATGTAGAGCCCTATGATTTCCACGATGTGGAAAATGCGTACGGAATTGTAGAATCCGGTCATAAAAATGTAATTTACCATATAATGCAGAATGTCACGGAATTTGCCAAATTTTGGATGAATAAATTAAAAGTAGGTCAGTACACTTTAAATCAAAATGCAACATGGATTAGTGGCTGTGAATATTAAGCCGCAAAAAGACTAAATATAAATCCTGCTTGTTCTGTGTGAATGAATGACGCAGACGCACGGTTTCATTTACTACACACATACGTGCGTGACGGTGACTCAATATATGAGCAGATGAACAAACGAACATGATCTCTAGAGCTGCTCTGAGAGTCACTTCATTAGTATTTACTGTTTCTTGTGAGAAAAACTATTGTCATGTCTTACACAAACAGAAACCTAAAGGTTGTCACAACCTGTCAAAATAAAAGTTTGGTTTAACTTGAAGAAACTGTGACAGAAATGTATTACTTAATTTAATGATAGTACCACTAATTATAATAATATTATTAAAACATTATTTTTAAGGAATATTTACCAGAAATTACCAGAGTTTATTTAACAGAAAATTGTAGTTTTTTTTTTTTTTTTTTTTTTCAATTATTTAGAGACGCTTTAGAGATACATAACCTCCAGTTCCCATTTATTATGACTGCATGTAAAAGAGCGAGCAGTACTTTGTTTAAAATATCTCCTTTTGTGTTCCACTTAAAAAAGAAAGTCATACAGGCTTGGAACGACATGAAGGAGAGCAAAAGCTAATGGAATTTTCATTTTTGGGGTGAACTAATACTTTTAGGATGTGACTTCCACTTCAGCTTTTAAAGGCCTGAAGTGCTGTTTGTCATGTTTAAAGGGTCATTTCTGCCTTGTTCATCTTGCCAGAGCATATGTAGCTCATCTACCAGTTTAAAGCAAGTGCCAAAATGGATTTTAATACATACAACATTTCTCTTGTTTATATGACTCACTGAATCATCTTAAGATCTGGGAAAGCTCCACTGCTGAATCACATTTCACATTGCGTCTATGCCTAATTTTTTTTCTGTACTTCAGTGTACCGCCCGTCCTTCTCTCCCACCATCCTGTCCATTGATTTCTGGCAAAGGGGGTTTCAGAACCAAACGCATGCTGTGCCTCTAACTTTTTAACATGTCATTGAGACTAAGTATGGAAAGACACAGATGCCAGTGGGGTTGTGCTTACATACGTTTCTCAGCGTTGATTGAAAAAAACATCATAAACAGTAACAGAAAAGTTTTCCACTGAATTTGCAACAGGTGCTAACACTTTTTTAGATATATATAGACCCAAATTACACATAATTGGCTGAATTTTCATGCAAAACATATCCCATATGTTATATATCATAATGTGGAGACCCAAATAAGGAGTCAGTTGGATTAATTTACTAATATGTAAGTTTAACACATTGCAATGTACATGCAGATTTTGATGAATCATGTCTGTGCATGCAGGTTTTACATTTTAATATGTGCATTCAATTAGTGAATGAGACCCAGTGACTGAGTCATATAGGGCTTATTGGGTGTGTGTTTGCGCAAGAAACATTGGTTTGGCAAATCATTAAGCCCCAGTCAGTGTGCGTCCCAGCCTAAGAGCCATAATATTTCCTGGGGGTACAGGGGTTTATTTCAAACTCAACACAACAGTCAGTCAGCCCGCTGATTATTTGACATGTGATTGATATAAACAGGCAAAATAGTCACCCCAGTGAAGTGAATAAGTCAGTAAAGAGTGATATTCAAGTTATTTTTGCAAGCTGACCCATGTAGCAGTTTACCTGTGTGTGTGTGTGTGTGTGTGTGTGTGTGTGTGTGTGTGTGTGTGTGTGTTTCAGTGTGGCCAGTATTGGCGTCTACCCTTCCCTTCTCTGTAATTAGATTTGTGGAGAATGTAGCTGGTTTTGCCTGCTCTCTCAGCATACTAACCTACTCCTCTGTAAAAACTGCCATTTTTAACATGGGCTGTACCTGTGCTAAAGTCTGTTTTTATTTCTTGTCTTTAACCAATGACGTCTGAGTAGTCTAAAACCACCTCAATGCATTTAACCTTATATATGACGCATAAAATTGTATAATAGCAAACAACAAAATGATCATGTTTGGGGAAATTAATAAATATGCTACAGAATTACTTTTACTTTTTTATTTTTTGTATTTATATGTGTGTGTATATGTATATGTATATATTAATAAACATTAGTGTTTTTTTTTAAATACAAGCATTTTTGTTTTTTAATAAATCACCATCCAGTTGTACTGGCTATATATGTGTCCTTGCATTACTTTGGCAGCAACAAACTTTATTCAAGGTTCAGGTAGGTAGCTATAAACATGCTGACAGTTTAATAAGCATTAACTAACTCGCCATTATAATTCTGTTTGTGACAGTAGTTGGCGTGAAAGAAAATGATCATGGAAGAAGACGTTTGTTAAGTTTATGTTATTGCCCTTGCAAGCTTCGCTCTTTGATGCATAAACATTCAGTGAAAAAATCCATTTATGTTTCCTATCCTTGCTCCCATTCTTGATACATGACCCATCTTTCTCAAGCCTGCCAGTGGTGCCCGCCAACAAGGGAATACCTCTTGTATGCCCGCCATTGGCACGCCACCAGTGACAATGTCGCTTCGAGTTGTAAATACCAATTTATAACCCAGAGCTGATGAATAATAGAGCAGCACCCTTGTAGTTATTTATGCGCTAGAGGATCAGGATTCCAACCAAAGATTAATGGCTTCCACGTGGAAACAAAAGAGGACAGGATCCTTTTCATGTGCACCCTCTGCTTTAATTGGACATGTTTTAAAATGCAAGCTGAGGTTTAAATGACCCTGTCTATTGTGGAACGATGCTAGGCCGGAAATTGAGACCAGCACGGGTCGTTGTTGAGTGATCTCAGATGTCCGTCACTGCCAAGATTGGTGTAAGAGGCAACCATCAGTCAGTTGAGCAAGTGTTTGCCAATTTAAAAAGGTGTTTTTAGACCTTTCCAAATCAGTTTCAATGGTTGCTTTGAAAACTGTACATCTTGTAGGGATGCAATTAATATGATCGTGTTTTTTGTAAACTGCAGTAAAAGAAGGATTTGCATCTTAATGGTGTAAGTTATGGTAACAACATTGTATTAAAGCTCCAAACAGAGTTTTAAGAAAATGCCTACAGTTGTTTGAACATGACTGTAGTTTTAGACCTTCCCATGTTTGACGCGCTCGTAGACATGTTGAGAGCCGTTGACAAAGATGTTTCATCTGTAGCTCTTGATGAAGCCTGAAAGCTCCAACGTGTCTAGACACCATTGTCTTTTTTATCAGTAGTATCAGAGTAGTGACTACTTCTCACAATGGCTTTTTCTGTTTCCATCAATGCTGACTAACAAATCTATACCTGTTTCCGTAGCTCTTCGTGCCAGATGAGGACAGTTCCATCTTTGGCCGCAGTGTCAATAAGCAGGTCTTTGAGGGTTTTCCTACAGGACTTCTGCAGACAGTTGCCACAGTGCTGGAGCAGTTGCACCCACCTAATTTGGATGGAGATGCTCCACGTATATGCACTCCGGATGCCAAAAGCAGACCTGTTGCCAGTGAGACCTTCAACACACGTACTCAAGATCTCATCAGGTTATTGCTTTAAATGTTTTCTTTCCATGACTCTTCCTGATTCAGCTTCTTGAATGCTAATCTTATGCCCAGTGTTTGAGTAACACATAAGTTACATAATCACATTAATTTTTGGACAACAGTGCTGGTTTAAAATCAGCCAAACAAGTGCAAAGTGTACACAGGGTAACCTGAATTAATTTGCAGTCTTAAAGTTTGCCTTTTTCATTTCCCTTTTCCACACACCTCACCTTCTACTCATCAAGCAAACAGAGGCAGGAAAACATGACCTGGCTCTTGTTAGCAACAATATTTTTCCAATGTAAAATACATAAGAATTTCTCAAATTTCGGAATGAGATCCCTTGTGCAGGGAATGAGCTCTTGGAATGGATCCAGAGGTTACCATGAATAGACAATTTGGAAATTTGTTCAAAAGTCTACTCCAATTTAATGACATAATAATTTTGTCCACTTAATAAAGACCCGGGCCCTCATTTATCACCAGTGTGTACGCACAGATGTGTGCATAATGAGTGCAAAGTGTGGGATCTACCAACCTGTACTTAAACGTAGGAATGTGTGTAAATATAAGCACAACTCTGAGCATGCTTACGCAGAGTATCTAGTGGTAGAATGGCGATACTACAAAAAGAAAGTGCCGCTACATGTTTCCTGTGTCCTTTAATGGCAAATACTCCATTTTTTAAATTCATAGTTCAAGCTAGACATTTGCATAATTGGTGTTATAAGCAATTAAAGACACTGCAAAAAAAGGCTTATCTTAGTATTTAGTCTTTTTTCTAGTCAAAATATCTAAAAATTCTTAAATCAAGACGCATTTACTAGATAAGCAAAAAGACATAAGATATTTAGTCTTGTTTTCTGGCTTAAAAACAAATAAAATCCTCCTAAAACAAGATTATTTTTCTAACCCCACTAGCAGATAATTTTACTTATTTTAAAAAAAATATTCCCCCAGGAAACAAGACTAAGTATCTAATGTCTTTTTGCTTATCTAGTAAATGCATCTTGATTTAAGAACTTTTAGATGTTTTAACTAGAAACAAGACAAATATACTAAGCAAGATAAGCTTTTTTTTTTTTTTTTTTTTTTTTTTTGGCTATCCAGCAAGTCTGTTTAGTGAGAGCACAGAATGGCTTCTCAGTCTGTAGCACTTTCTTTGCCATAATTTCGGTGAGGACATTATAAATTCACGTGATTTGTAAAGCGAGGTGTTGTCACCATATATGCTTTATTGGAGGCATTTCTGAATGCAAATGACAATGAACATGAACGAGCATGGTGCTTAAGAACATGTGGGATTTATCAGCAATGATTACTTACTGGTGTGCGTAAGAATTGCATACACGTTTGATAAAAGTTGTTTTATTTTTACTAACACACAGGGTCCGATTTGCCCGGGGGAATGGGGTTTGATAACTGTGGAAATAAAATAATTAATCGGCCTAATGTTTTTATTAAATTGTGATCACGTTAAATAGCCTATAGTTTCCGTCATATTAAAAACATTTCATGGCATGACACTCATTATCTGGCACTTGCCTAAAAAGACGTGTTTATGATGTGCTTTGTTAACCGATTACACTAACATTAGGTTATGTTAAAGCTTTGCTCTGGAGTTTGGTCAACCTCCGCCTATGGAGAGAGAAAAAAGGTTTCAAAATCACCCCCCACCCCCATCGCACACTGCTTACATACATTCTAAATTTCATTCCTGGGACAAAATATAGAACCTTTTCTACCCGTTGTTGACAAATGAGGGCCCTGGCTTTCTGCACATTTGTTGGGTGGAGTTTGCTCTTGGATGCAACTCTTTCCAAACTTAGCCAGAAACTCCTTCTTATATCCGTGATCTAAACCAAAGTTTTTTCATCTTTACGTCAGCCAAAATTCCCTCCTGGAAGTGCACGACTTGAAGTTGAACTCAGCATTAGAGTAGGACAGTGTGGAGGAGAGCGCCAGTGCTGGGCTTTCCCTTGCTCTCTGAGGAAAGGCAGACAGCCCAGCCTGCTAAGAATCCCAAGCTTCCCACAATCCCTCAGTGTTCCCTCCCATGATTTGTTTGACACAAGCAGTCTCAAGCCCAGTGCAGTGACCGTTTAGTGACCTTACAGACATGGCCGGAACAGACCAAGCAGTGGCTGGATAACCAAAAATAAAACTGCAGAGAAGAAATTATGTCCTTTTTAGTTTTTCATTGACTGCAAAAGTAAAAAGGAAACAGACTTATGGGGGGAATAGAAGTGTTACAATAACCAGATTCAAACCTGCATTTCCCATATGACCAGCAAGGCTCAATGTACAGGTAGGCATTAACAGCTGGCCACGGATCCAAAAAATGGTCACATTTCTCTCAGTATCTGTCTGATGTACAAAATAAATTGAAAACCAAATGACAGTGGTTAGAATTTGAAGAATTTAATTTGCTGTAGGTGGAAAAACTCTGAACAAGTCACATCCAAGTCCGCTAGACCTTTGGCGGAACCTAATCGTGACTGATCACTTTGGCTTATGTTGCCTGGATGAAGCGTCTGAAAGGCTGCACAATTGTGTGTGAAAAGCCACATTCTGCTTGAGCCAAACCCTAGAGGAGGATAAAGCCATAACAAGGGGCTTTAGTTCAGGTGATGGCTGACCTGTTGAGAAGAAGGGGAGGGAGAATTGTAATTACCTTTATTGAGTGCAGCCTCATTTGACTGACAGCCGTAACAAAAGGAGGTATGAAGGAAGTAGAAAAAGAGAATGAAGGGGAGAAAGATACAGACTGGGAAACAGAAGCTAAAGTAGAGCGTGTGAGATGCAGATCTGCAACTGACTCAGCTCTTTGCTGCACTGGAGCCACAAAACGCTGGCCCGGACTTCGCTGGGAGGTCCAGTGATTGACTGCCAGGAGACTTTCAGCAGTGCGAGAGGGTGGAGGGACAGAATACCTGAGCCATGAGGGAAGAAGGGGGATTTTCTCCTGTTCTAGATCTGAGCTGGCACACGGAGACTGTCATCCTCTAATACTGTAATTAGGCCTGATTTGTAGCCAGGAGGGTGCGGACCAACACGGTCATGAGACCTTTCATTTGACCAGACAAATTAGAGATATAGACATAATAGGCAGGAGTTGTGGGCTCAGATGAGAGCTCAGATTTCAGGCCAGGAGTATTCTGGATTGCAGTGGCCTTCATGACCATGAGCTGTCTACTTAAACAGCATTTTAAGGCATCATAAGTGTGCTGCCACTTTGTAGCCTGTTACAGAAAGTCCAAAACCATATGCTACTCTCAATTTTGGACAATATTAAAGGGAAATGGCAGAGCAACCCAGCCTGCTACAAGAATCCCAAGCTTTCCCAAATCCCTCAAGTGTGCCCTCCCATGATTTGTTTTTACACAAGCCAGTCCTCAAGCGCCAGGCCAGTGACGTTTAGTGACCTTACAAGACCATGGCCGGAACAGACCAAGCTGGCTGTTAACCAAAAATAAAACTGCAGAGACGAATTATGTCCCTTTTTAGTTTTTTTCATTTGCTGCAAAAGTAAAAGGAACAACTTATAGGGGTTAATATGAAGTTGTTACATAAACCAGATTCCAAACCGCATTTCTCCATATGAACCAAGCCAGGCTCAATGTACATTTAGGCCATTAACAGAGCTGCCACGGATTCCAAAAAATTGGTCACATTTTCTCTTCAGTATCTGTCTGATGTACAAATAAATTTAAAACGCAAATATAGTGGTTAGAATTTTTTGAAGAATTTATTTTGCTGTAGTTGAAAAACCTCTGAACAAGGTCACATGCCAGTCCCGCTAGACCCTGCGAACCTCTAATCGTTGACTGATTCAGACTTTGTTGAGGGTACTATTTTGGCTTCTTGTTCCTGGATTGAAGCGTCCCCCTTGAAGGCTGCACAATTGGTGTGAAAAGCCACATTCTGCTTGACCCAACCCAGGAAGATAAACCATAACAAGGGCTTTAGTTCGGGTGATCTGACCTGTTGAGAAGAAGGGATGGAGATTGTAAAAAATTAACCCTTTATTTGAGGGCAAGCCCTCATTTGACTGCGCCGTAACAAAGGAGGTATGAAGGAAGTAGGAAAAAAAGAATGAGGGAAGAAAGATACAGCTGGGAAAACAGAAGCTAAAGTAGAGCGTGTGGAGATGCAGATCTGCACTGACTCTCTCTTTGCTGCACTGGAGCCACAAAAAACGCGGGCCCAGAACTTTCTTCGCTGGAGGTCCGTGATTGACATGCCCAAGGAGACTTTCAGCCAGTGCTAGGAGGGTGGAGGGACAGAATAACCTAGCCAGATGAAGAGGGGATTTTCCCCTGTTTCTAGATCTGAGCTTGAGCACAACGGAGACACTGTCATCCTCTAATTCTGTAATTAGGCCTGATTGGTAGCCATGAGGGGGTGCGACCAGACACGGTCATGACAGACCTTTCATTGACCAGACAAATTAAGAATATAGACATAAGAGGCAAGGAGTTTGGGCTCAGATGAGATGCTCGATTTCAGCCAGAGTATTCTGGATTCAGTGGCCATCATGACCATTATCTGTCTACTTAAACAGCATTTGTAATCATCATAAGAGGTTCGGCCCCTTTGTACCTTTTACCACAGAACGTCCAGAACCATATGCGACTTACTTCATTTTGGCGCAATCTTAAAGGGATAGTTGTTCCCCATGAATTAAAATGCTGTCATTATTACTCACCCTCTATGTCTTTCCAACCCTACAGACATTTATTCATCTTCACGGAACACAAATTAGATATTTTTGAGAATCCACCGAGAAGGCCTTCTGGTTCTGACCCGTGCATAGACAGCAATTGCAATTGACACATTAAGGCCCAAGACTAGTAAGGACAGTTTTTAAAAAGGCCATGTGACATCAGTGGGTCAACCTTTAATTATATAAGCACGAGAATACTTTGTTTGCAAAGAAAACAAATAATGACTTTCACATTTATTTTCCTTCCTGTCATCTTTGATGCAAGTTCACGACGTCCAACGATGCATGGCGTGTCATAGTGACCAAGTGTCGAACGGTAGACCTGGAATATGGCCCTTTTGCCTTGCTTCCAAGTAAGAAAATGCACACGATTCATCGTGTGTTACTACTGCATAACAAGTGGCCAAAAAACGGGTTTGGCAACGACATAGGGAATAAATTAATGACAGAGATTTTCATTTTGGGTGACTAACCCTTAAGGCAACTTCCATTGTGCCATTTTCCCCAGAGAAGCATCCCACGTAGTGTTCAAACTTGTGGAAAATACATCCAAAATGGGCAAGTAAAATCAGAACATGGTGACTATAAATATACCCAAGAATCCACTCAAGAGATTGTCTTACTTCGAATGTTTTTTTTTGTAGGTCTGGAGGCATTTCGTTGTTTGTCCCTCAGCTAGTGGGGACCATGGGCTTGGATCGCACAAGCTGTACGGCCTGTTTTCCTGTCCCTTACAAGTACCGTTGACGAGAGTCCTCCCAAGTGGCTGCCTTTCTCGAGCAAGCTACCGCTTTCCTCCAGGGGAGTGTGCAAGTTGGGTTTTGGGCTCGTGACTGGTCGGTGGTGGGTTTTCTAATGGTAATGGTCGTATTTTCGCAATGGTCAACAGTCTTGAAATACCCCTGCCAGTCTGCTTACAAAAAAGTAGCATGGCAAACACTACAATTTAGGACATCTGTTAATATTGTGTATTCCCTTTAATGCTGCTGTTGAATTACTAGTTACATAGTTGATATTTTGTACTATAGGGTTCTCAAAATTCACTCACTACTACAATCACTGTACCTAATACATCCACATGATCTATTTATATGGTTTGCATCACCCTTCCCAAACATACCCAGACATTAGATAACCTCATCCTCATCTGATGAATAGTGAAGTTCCACTGTAGTTTTGTGTTCTAGTCTGAAGCAGCAGCCCCATCATCAGCAGCTCATTTCCCAGTGTCTGAACATAAGCCCCTGCAGAGCCTGTGCTGATAGTCTCAGCGACTCCGCGTTTCTGTCTCCCTGCACACTGTTAGACTCTGCCTGCGGGCCGCACCCACCAGGGTTGCGTCGGAGTACTTTGTTCAGCACAACTGCTGACAGAGGCTAACCACACAGTCACTAGCTTGTGATATCCCGCCTTGACCCTCTGGCCCCCTTACTTGCAGAAAGAAAATCACCGTGATTGCTGCACTAGTTTCTCTTCGACATTTGTTAACCTGCACTGTAAACATTTAGAGTGGTCTTTCGTTGTGTACATGTGAAAACACGATCAAAAACGCGAATGTGAAAAGTACCCTGTATTTAAGGTGTGATAAAAGTTAGGAAGAAAGTGATCACTGATCTATTTTCAGCCATGGTAATCTGATGTGTTTTTCAGAAACCTTGAATGAAACTCTCTGATCTCCACTATATTCTGAATGAGAGTTCCGTTGCTTTGCACACATTCAATTTCGGCTCCCATTCCACTTAGGCATTTGGAGTTTCTTCCCCTTTCAAAGGTCCCCAAGCTCCTCCTTTATTGGCCAGCATGTTTTGTTCAACTTTGCCTGCGATAACGCCACACAGGCTGGTTATGACAACTCTAGTGTCTCTCCAACAATCCTTTGGCTTCTGGACACTGAATATTCTTGGCATAAACGCCATTGCCAGTTTCTTCTCTTTAATAGCTCCCTGCTCCAGCACATATCAACTCTTCAGAATCAGTCAACGCTTGTGATCCATTCCGTCTTCTTCACTGGCTGAATGCCGGAAGGTTGTCCCTGTGTGGTTCGTGGTTCGACATTTCCGAGTTTGCTCTGCTCCTGTTCTTGCCAGTTTGCTAGAACCCCTGGGATCTTGTTCTTCCATACACTTACAACGCGCGTGTTGCTTTGGTGTTTCTGTCACCGCCTACCAGTATATTTGGTGTGATTAATTCGATAGGCATTCAACGCCTGAAAGCTTGTCAAGGGAGCACCTTGTGCTGACTATGAACGACGTGTTTAGCTTATGATTTTTGTCTTTGTGTTGCACTCAAATAGATTTAATGGTGGATTAATCCTGCTTGTTCTCCTGCTGCTTTGGTATCCAGGGGCACTTCTTTCTTTTTTTAGTTACTGAATGGTGTTTTTCCTTGCTATAAAGCAGGGGTGCGCAACCCTGCTTCTGGAGATCACCTTCCTGCAAAGTTTGCTCCAAGAACCCACTGGCAGTCTTTAGGACTCCCTACCTGATTATTGGCACAGGGTGATTTGGTCAGGGTTTGATTCAAATCACAGAAGCAAGATCTGAGCACTCCTGGTGTAAAACCACAAAAGGGGTACTGGGAGAGAGACCAGGAAAGGGTCAGGAAATTGTTCCGGAACGTATTCCGATCCTGACCCCATTCCCTTTCTGACTCTGTGCATGGTGTTCACATGGATCCATCAGAGTTTTTAGAACACCTTGAATGACTTGGGAATTGGCCATGTTCTTCAAGGAAATCGTTTCATGGCAAATCAGAGTTCCAGATTATTTTCATCTCATCCTCATCTCACAATCAAATAGACCTACATACTTCCATTCGGTGTTAGCTGTAAGCATGGATAATCAACGAGCTGTTTGGGTCATTGGTTAGAGGCTCAAATATGCCTCTGTCAGTGCCTTGCACTTTCCCCACTGCGCTGTCTCCCTGTTATCAGGGTCATGAGATTTGAAGTACGTCACTGCACGCAGACCACTCTGGAAGAACCAAGTCTTTGTTCCCTCAGGTGACCTGATCATACTGTCGGCGATAAGGCCTTCTCCTCTGAAAACTGAGACCATTTCTTGGTTTCTCTTTCGCGCCGGTTAAGGTTAAACTAGCTGTAGAGCAGAGAGCCGAGATCAGTCCCAAGGTGGCTTCCCCAGAAGCGATGTCCCGATTAGCCCGATCTTCTTGCACTTGCTGTGATATCATTGGCTGAGTTGAGTTTCCCCCTGCGCCAAGCTGTGACAACTCCTTCCCACCTTGGCTTTCCAAAGGTCTGTTTCCCCTCCAGTGGCACATTGGTGTAGCGTTCATGGACGTATCCTCAACTGCAATGTGACACCTTTGTAGAACCTGCCCCTTTTGTGGCGTGTTTAGGGATCCATCCCTTGATACCAAAATCCAGACTCTTACACTGAGACGGTAACAGAAGATCTCTCTCAGATCAGCCTTAAAGTAGCGCTTCGCTCAGACCCCACAGGGGTAGGAAGTTACCAATCCTTCTAATCTGCAGGGTGTTGTCCTGACTGAACGCCAAACATGCTGCTGTCAATCTGGTAGATGGGTCTTAATTTAATGGCTGGCAACTCAAATATTGGCCGAGTGAGGTGATTTGCATAGTTGTGGAGCCAGTGCTATGGCTTGACTAGATGCTCTTTCCAGTTCAAGACTTCGGAAGACTTCCCTCCACTTGCTCTTCTGTTGCTGTGTGAGCAGCTCCAGGATTGTCCATTGTTTTTGGTATGAGAGTTTGAGATGGTCTCTTCATAGCTTAAGCTCAACGTCCCTAAGATTCACCTGATCATTGGTGATTTTTCACATGATTTCAGATGATGTCCCTTACCACTCTCAACCTCTAATCCATCTGTCCCTACGCTCTAGATATGCATTCTGTATATCTGTCAATTACATTCTGTCCCAATTCTTTACAATATTCTATACATATTCATTCTATCTTTAAGGTTTTGTCCACCTTTGCATTTGTCTCTGTTATTAATTTTTATCTGTTCCACATTCTGGTTCGTCATCTCTCTGCGTATATTCTATACTCGGGCCCAACATTCTGTCCATTCAATTGTTTCTATTTATTCTGCTTCTAACACATCTATCATCTCTGTATATTCAGTCTATAGAGCTATCACTTCTAGCTATCCATCTCTATAAGTTCTTACTATGTATAATATTCTATACCCCGATTTCTGTCCCATACTCTATTAAAGTTCTTCCACATTCTATCAATGTCCATTATTCAGTCTAACCATTGGCCCTGTATACTGTTTCCTCTCTACATTCTACACACTTATTCTATACATTTGCCCAAAACTTCTTTTCTAGGCTACACTTTATTCCATCACATTTGCATTTTTATTCTATATTAATTTTATAAATCTCCCCAAATATGCTCTATTGTCTTCTCTGCATCAGTTATGCATTTCATGGATTATCATCATATTTACTCATGAAGTTATACATTTTAACATCTTATTTCTATCTTTATTTCTGTCCCATCACATTTTATTCGTCACTCTACACTATTGTATGTATTCTAAGTCCCCTCCGTCCTTCGTCCCTGTGTCTCTATTTTACACTCCTCTGTGTCACTTTCTGTCTTTCGCTCGGATCCGCCAGTCCCTGATCTCGGTCCGAAGTGTAAATCCTCTCTCACTCTCTTGCATATATTAAACAACATCCACCCTCACTGTGTCTTGTGTTCATTCCTGACCATGTCCGGGCCAATGTAACCAGTGTAAACATGTTGCCCCATAGGCATGGCTTCACAGATGTGGCTTGCCTTCGTTATTTATATCAAAACGGACAGTGCTCTGGTCTAGCAAGTAAATCTAGAAGCCGCGGCAACCAGACATCCCACACTCCCCTAATCCTGGTCTTCGGTTTTTGTGGCTTAAGCAATCCCAGCAACAATCTCAGGTTATGATTCATTTAGACCCCACCCAACCTCTTTGTCCCATACCACAGCCTTGTGCTGACTGACTTTGTTTGAAAGGCCAGTGAATTCAGTTGAAAGGTGCATAACATAGAACCTTAGTTGTATGGCCTGATACATGTGATACATGAGAACATCTTTGGGCCTTTCTAATAAATATTTTATTATTTGACTCTGAATTGTTTTCATTTTATTGCGTGTCCAGCCACTGGTTAAAGGGGTAGATTACCTGTTTCAGCAAAGTGGTCTTTTGTACCGACTTCAGGTGTTGATTGATCGTTGTTAGTGGATAATTGAATTAGAGTTTTTCCACACAACGTTTTATGTGCTTTTTCTTCTGAATGTCTTTTTTCTGGTCTGTTGATTTAAGGCCTATGTTCAACTTTCCTACTGCCTTTCTGCAAAAAAAAAAAAAAAGGAAAAAAAAGTATGCTGTGAATTGTATGCAATATTTTAATATGGATTCTTTTTTAATGCATATGATATGGATATCATGACCTACTACGAATCTTAGAACACGGCTAGAATGAAAAAGTCTTACATTTTTTAATTTAAAAATCTATAAAAACGTTCCCTTCTTTTGCCAAAAATTCCATTAAAATAATTTAGCGTATTAATTATTTTGTTGTTGTTATTACCCATTGCGAATACTTTCCCCTCCAATTCCTCCAATGATTTTGTAAAATTTTAAAAAAAAATTTTTTTTTTTGTTAAAAAAAAAAAACTTTATTAAATTGTAAAATAATAATGATTGTTTTTATAATCTTATGGCAGAAATATTGCAATATTGCAATTAGTTCACCCTCCAATTTTCTCCAGTTATTTTATAATACTTATATAATATTTTATAATATATAATTAATAGTATTATTGCTGGCGATATAAATTTTATAGATTTAATAATTTTTATTAGGTCAATTTTTTTTTTTTTTTTTTTTTTTTTTTAAAGAAGACGTTGCATAATACCATATTGCTATTCTTTTCACCCTCTAATTCTCGTTCTCCGTTCCCTGGTGTCCTTTTGAAACAAACGTCAGGACCCCACGCGTTTGAAGGCCCTCCTGCGAGCACCGATCTGGTGGGCGTCCTTCGCACATTCTATACTTGGCACCCTTGCCACATGCCCGGTTGCCCTGACTCTCGTCTCAGGCCGGTCCCTGTGGGTCCCCCAGGAGCCTTACAGTCCCTCCGTCACACAGGGTGGCCCGCCGGGGCCGGCTCTTTCCTCAACCCCTTCGCCCTTCTGGACCTGCTCAGCCTTCCAGGTATTCATTTCCGTTGTGTCTCCGGTGTGTTATAGAGTTTGCAAATGGGTGAAAAATAAATGTGCATGTATATCCTGACAAACTTCAGGGTAAATATTTCTATAATAAGTAATCACAACACATTTCTAGGTTTTTAGAGGGCCCTGCTTTGACACACTGAGAAGAATCTGGCTCAAGTGTTTTTATAGTCCATAAGAACCATGTTTACCTTCTGAAAAGTACCAGCTAAGACCCAACCCTCTGTTGAGTCTATGCCTCATGTATTTATAACCTTTTTGCTCTGGTCCTGTTTACATCTGTGAGATCCCTGCCTCTTTTGATGCAACTCTGCGGAAGGATGCGTGAATGTGACCCTGCTCTTTTCCGGTATGCTGTCCATCCTGTTAGAGTAGTTCAGCTCTCTGAAGCACCTGCTGCTTAAAGTATGTCAGCAAAGCTTGTTTTTTCTAAACGAGCAGTCAGACCACTGTTGGGCCTTCAGCTAGCGGCAGATGCTTTCAGTTCCCCTCCTTCAGACAGACTTTCTGAAAGCATAAAAAGCTCCTGGGCTCTCATTAATGGTTGTTAGGTACGTCTGCACACACAAACGGACCGTAATACATAAGCCTCAAGCTAATGGTCCAGTCCAGGGTGTCCTCCAAATGCCCTGCAATAGCCACTGGTAGGATATCATTGTCCTTTCACAGAACAAGTTCACCCTTTGGATTAAACCACCTGACCTCTGACCCCGGGCCAGTCATGTTGAAAGCTCTGGTTATAATGAGCCGATACATTGCCGTAACGTGCACAGGTTTCTGGTGTCGTACTTCAGCCGGCACGATAAAGATACAAGAACGGTATCCGTGGTGGCTAGCTAAATCACATGTAAACCCCTAGGCGTGAACGCGGAGGGCAGAACACCTAATGATTACTTCAAGATGTGTTGCTGTAGACACTCTGTGTCCTCTCACGCTTTTCAGTGTTCTCGTGCCAACTTTTCAAAACGCTGGGAATCAGTATGATCTTCATATTGTACTTTGTAATAAAGGTCCTCTTGGGGAGTCACTAAAAGTAGCTACTAGTTTACATGGTGACAGGCATTAGTGATTCCAAACCTCTATACAATATAATTCATGTAATAGATTGTGTTTGATGTTTAGTTGGAATTCCATGTAAATGCCTATTCAGGTTGAATGCCTTTAAGTCCCACACGTACTTGGGAATGTGATCATACAGTATGTTATTTAATTATACGTATTAAATATATTTTATATTGATCTTAAAGGGGTCATGTGATGCGATTTCACATTTTCCTTTCTCTTTGGAGTGTTTACAAGCTCTTGTGAATAAAGAAGATCTCAAAGTTGCAAAGACCAAAGTCTCAAACCAAAGTATATCTTTATAAAAGTGTGAACTCGTCCACGCCGCCCCTGAAACGGCTCGTTTTAAACACCCCCCACATATCTACGCAGTAGGTGTGAAGATGTGCTAACGCCGCACCAGATGTTCACGCAAAGAAGAAGGTGTACCTTTTATCTTGTGTAGGTATTGTTGTTGCCGCCAGCCGGCCATGTCGTATCGAACGCTTCGTATGTTCTGGACTGATCCGTGCTGGTCGCATGTGGGTGTGGAGGTGATCATAGCGATCAACTCTTTGTGCTCACTTGCTTTTCAGAACGATAAGCCTTGTGAAAATGATGCTTTTGAGAAGTCATGCAGAGAGGAGAAACAATAATAGTACAGTGATGTGAAAATCATTGTTTTTTTTTTTAACTTAACTGCTAAAACACATTTCATTTACACCAAATACCACAAATAAGTCTTTTTAGCAGCATCAATATTATCCATTTAAAAAACCATGGACTGATGATGATCAACTGAAAAGAAGCTATGATTCATTGGTCAAAAAGTGTTTCTTCATTCCCTGTATTCCTCCGCTCCATTGTACTTGGATTTCAGCTTTAAGGGATAGTTTCACACCCAAAAATGAACTTTTTCAATACTTACTCACCCATATGTTGTTTCCAAACCAGTAAAAACCTTGATTCATCGTTGGACCCAATTATTATTTTATATTTGAACAATTTCTTGATCCTTTGATGTGAGTTCCGAGAGTACCCTGACCGTATCGCTGAAACCTTGTTTACAAGCAGAGGAATGCACATGAATGCGTTCGCGGTACTGTCGGAACAACGTTGAAGACTGACACGGCCAGAGTTGTTTAATAAAGTCAGTAGATTTGCAGAGTTTGGTTCCAAAACGCTATAAGCCAAAATTGTTTAAATTGATAAAAAAGGCATTTGTGTTCTTTCCCAAAATACTGTTTGTATGAAACTGTTATTTTCTGTTTCAAACTGGTAATATATCATTCTGGTTTGTAAATATACATAAAAAAAAATCAAGATCCATATGTTGAGTTTAAAACATTTATATTAACAAGCATTTTTTTTTTTTCCAACATGCCATATATCCTAACAACTTTTTTTCCCCAAAATGCTACAAATCCATTTCATAAACAACACAACCTCACTGTTCTGTATGAAAGAAAGTATACATCAACAATAAATACAAGGAAGGTTGTCTATCTAGATGACAAACCCCAAAACTTTGCACAACATCCACTTTTTATTAAACCATGTTAAACCAATGTTTAAAGTACATTCAGCTCGCTTGCCTTTTTCAGATTGCATTCTTTCAGTCCTATATTAATGCTGTTAATAGCAACCTTTCAAATTCCATCCTTAACTCATACTAACATTTAGAGAAAATTTGGTTTCTCTGTTGCATTCATGTTGTTTAATTCTGTACACTACATTCATTAAATTTTCAAAACATGTACGAAAACTGTACCATATTAAGTTAATAGGTATTAAATAGTATGTATCTATACAGCCCCCACACGTGGACAACAGATTTCTAAAAAATACATCCATCACAATGCCTCATAAAAACATGTTCATAAAAACACTATTCTGTGCCTTAAAAAACATAATATTTCTGTGCAAAATATACTTTAAATAAACATACATCTGTGTGAGATTGTGCAACATACTATGGTCTAAAACCAACCATGACGTCGTTTAACATAACAATGCCAACGTGACACCAATTTCTTACTTAGTGGACACAATTATGAATACTTAATCATTTGTAGTTGCATTGTTTTTTATTATTTATTTATCTATCTATCTTTTTTTATTTATCTAATCTATTTTATCTATTTTTCTAGACCCACAAATCAGTGCCATTGTAAAAGTTTTTTGATTCACTGTGAGAACAAGCAATCGCCGGTATTTTGCCACCGCCTGAGTTTCTGACTCTCTTTCTGACTTCCTTTCGTGGTTGTCTTTTGCCAGCTTCCGCTTTCCTTTCCCACAGACGACACGACCACGTGGCGCCTCAATACCATCAAGTATTCATTTTAGTAGCCTATATAAAAACGTAAAAGTCTGAGGCGAGGTTTTACCGGCCCTCTACTGACAGGGTGCCGTATGACATTTTGCGTCATGGAATGTGCGCGTTGATTGGTCGATGGAACTGTAGGGCTTTGCGGAAAAACCGGACTGTTGGCGTTTTGTCTCTGTTTGAGAAAAAATGAAGAAACAGGCAGCGAAACAGCTATATCGGCATTTTGTTAAAAACTGATTATCGAACTTTGATAGAGAGTCAATGGGGAGCTTGTTTTGGCGGTAACTCGTTTTTTTTTCAAAATTGCGTTATCGCGTGTTGGAACCAAACTCTTCATTTGTTTTTCTTTGTGCACAAAAGTATTCCAAAAAAATCGTACTTATAAAATTACCTTAATCACTGATGTCTATGGATTATTTTATCAGTGTCCTTACTACATTTCTGGGCCGTTGAACGGTCATTTGCATTGCTGTCTATGGAAGGTCAGAAAGCTCCGATTTTCATCAAATACTTAATTTGTGTAGAAGATGAACAAAGGTCTGCAGGTTGGAACGCATGAGTGGTGTGGTAATTAATGACGGAATTTTCATTTTTTAGGTGACTATGCTTTACTTTGGGGGGAGGGGGTTTCCCTCTTATCATATTATATAGTAGGTCCACTTGTGGCATGTGGTGTTTTTCGTTGGCCTTGGGTGGGTGCATTCAGAAACTCTAAAATTAAAAACACAATTATTGCTTTTTTATTTTTTAATTAAGTGTTAATGCATATAATTAATATTTTTAACACAGTAAAGTTTCTTTTATTTTTGGTTTCTGAAACTTTTGGTTGGTTGAGTTTGGTTTGTTTAATTTGATATCGTATGAAGCCTAGTTCCGCCACTAAATAGAAATTTTAAAAAAGTAATTGCGACTAAACTCACAACAAGTTCTGAGATGTCTATCATCACCATCAGCCAATTGCAGTTTAACATCGACTACAAACGCATTCTGGACTTTTTTTCCTCTTCGATTCCTGATATCAATAATCATTCAGTCATCAATTATGTTTTATATTTCTTAAATTGTGAAATTTAAAATCTGACTTTTTTTCTCACAATTGCGAGTTTATATCTTGCAATTCCAGCTTTATAACTCTGTTGTGAATGTATATTCTACAATTCTGAAAAAAAAAAGTCTGAATTTCCGAGATGTGAAAGCTTGCAGTTGCGAGAAAAAACTTGCAAATTAACTTGTTTTATTTATTTTTTTGGTGGAATGGTGCTTCCAAGTTCGCCTGTTTGTTTGGGTTGGTTTTGGTTGTAATTGTTTTGATTTGTTTTTGTTCTGTTTAGTGTCTTTTTGTTTATTTAGTTGGTGGTGTGGGGGGGGGGGTTTGTTTTGTGTTGTTGGTTTGTTTTGGTTTAGATTTGTTTTTTTGTTTTGTTTTTGGTGAGACAATCAAAGAGCTCTGCGGCATCCATCCCTTGTACCTTCTGTCCACATTCGAAGTCCCGCACAATCAAACAACTACACAAGTAACGTGGAACCTAATCTGTTAACTAAAAATTACATTTGTTCAACATTTAATCTTACTCATTTGCGGGCCTTTCAATAGTGTTATCAAACAAATTATTGCCTAAAAAAAAAATCAGATTCTTGGTAATTATTTCATTTTGGTAAGAAAAGGTTATCAGAGTTTTTTTTCAAACAGCCTGTCTGTGTTTATGCCAAACCCAGCGTCGTGCTCTCATACATTTGCAGAATCCTCAGTATTGTTGTTTGTGGTTTGTTTAGACCATCCATACCCATAACCCTCCCAACCCCTCCTGCAGAAAATCTCAGTATTTCAGCATTGCTGACCCTGCAGGCAGTCAGTCATGTTTGACATGTTTTATAATACTGTCCTCTAGATCACAGATAGCATCTCTTTCGTTTGAGGGACTTGGGGGTCCCTATTTGGGACTGCTGATTCCAACCGCTTCGATCCCCTTCACGAGCAACAAGTTCCCAGCTCCTTTCTCACTCATCCCACAAACGCCCTCCTGCTTGAAAAAGATCACCCCATGTTTCAAAAAACTGATATTTCTTTCTTCTCACAACACAAAAGAAGTTGAAGAAAATATCTCATGTTTTTTGTCCTATACAGTATAAATATCACCACCATCTCCAATGTCGTCTCCATTGACTTTATTGCTGGACAAACAAAAATGCTCTCTCTATGTGTTCTGAAGAAGAACGACGTCATCACAATTTTTGGACGACTGAGCATCAGTTAATTAAACCGTTTTGATCTTGTGTGATCTAGTCATTTAATAGTGTCAAATCCTTGTTATTGCCACAGCTGTTATTCCATGGCTTTTTTTGCATTTTTAATGCACAAAACTTCGCTGACTCATATTCCACTGCTTCAGATTCCTGATGTAGGTTTTTTTTTTGGTCCAGTGGTGTTTAGGAGCGGAGGGTCTTTCTCTGCTGTCCTTCAGACACATGCTGAGGTTCTCTCTTGTGGTATGGCTTCCCAAAAGGAGGTATGGAAGGAAGTAGAAAAAAGAGAATGAAGGGGAGAAAGATACAGACTGGGAAACAGAAGCTAACGTAGAGCGTGTGAGATGCAGATCTGCAACTGACTCAGCTCTTTGCTGCACCTGGAGCCACAAAACGCTGGCCCGACTTCGCTGGGAGGTCCAGTGATTGACTGCCAGGAGACTTTCAGCAGTGCGAGAGGGTGGAGGGACAGAATACCTGAGCCATGAGGGAAGAAGGGGGATTTTCTCCTGTTCTAGATCTGAGCTGGCACACGGAGACTGTCATCCTCTATAATACTGTAATTAGGCCTGATTTGTAGCCAGGAGGGTGTGGACCAACACGGTCATGAGACCTTTCATTTGACCAGACAAATTAGAGATATAGACATAATAGGCAGGAGTTGTGGGCTCAGATGAGAGCTCAGATTTCAGGCCAGGAGTATTCTGGATTGCAGTGGCCTTCATGACCATGAGCTGTCTACTTAAACAGCATTTTAAGGCATCATAAGTGTGCTGCCACTTTGTAGCCTGTTACAGAAAGTCCAAAACCATATGCTACTCTCATTTTGGCCAATATTAAAGGGATAGTTCACCCATGAATTAAAATTCTGTCATTAATTACTCACCCTCATGTCTTTCCAAACCCATAAGACATTTATTCATCTTCAGAACACAAATTAAGATATTTTTGATGAAATCCGAGAGCCTTCTGACCCTGCATAGACAGCAATGCAATTGACACATTTAAGGCCCAGAAAGATAGTAAGGACATTTTTAAAATAGTCCATGTGACATCAGTGGGTCAACCTTAATTTTATAAAGCTACGAGAATACTTTGTTTGCAAAGAAAACAAAAATAATGACTTTAACAATTTATTTTCCTTCCTGTCAGTCTTCGATGCAAGTTCACGACAGTACCACGATGCATGCGTGTCACATGTGATGCAAGTTCTGACATAGAACCTGGATATGCTGTGCCTTGCTTCCAAGTAGAGCAATGCACACATGCATCGTGGTACTGACATAAACAAGTGTCAGAAAACGGGTTTGGAACAACATGAGGGTGAATAATTAATGACAGAATTTTCATTTTTGGGTGAACTAACCCTTTAAGGCAACTTCACATTTTCCCCAGAGAAGGCAATCCCACGTAGTGTGGCAAACTTGGTGGAAAATTCATCCAAAATGGCGAATAACAGAAAACAAATGTTGACTATAAATATACCCAAAATCCACTCAAGGAGATTGTCATTCGAATGTTTTTTTTTTAAGTCTGATGCATTTCGGCTTGTTTCCCTCAGCTATGTGGTGAACATGGGCTTGATCGACAAGCTGTACGGCTGTTTCCTGTCCATACAAGGACCGATTGACGAGAGTCCCAAGATGGCTGCCTTTCTCGAGCAAGCTACAGCTTTCCTCCATGGGATGTGCAAGTTGTGTTTTGCTGTGACTGGTCGGTGAGTGGTTTCTAATGTTACTTCATTGTCATACAGTCTCTGAAATGCCCCTCCAGTCTGCTTACAAAAAAGTAGCATAGCATATACCAGGACATCTTTACAATATTTTGGTATTCTTTGAATTGCTGTTGAATTACTAGTTACCATGGTTGATATTTTGTACTATAGGGTTCTCAAACTTCAATCATACTACAATCACTATACCATAATACATCCACATTATCTATTTATAGTGGTTGCACCCTTCCCAAACATCCCCCAGACTTGTAGATAACCTCATTCCTATCTGAATGAATAGGTGAAGTCCACTGTAGTTTTGTAGTTCAGATGTCTGAAGCAGCAGCCCCATCAATCAGCAGCTCATTTCCCAGTGTCTGACACTAGCCCTGCAGAGCCTGTGCTGATAGTCATCTAGCGGCTCCGCGGCTGTCTCCCTGCACTGTAGACTCCTGCCTGCGGCCCACCCACATGTGCGTCGGAGTACGTTTGTGCATGCACAACTGCTGACAGAGGCTAACCACACAGTCACAGCTTGTGATATCCCGCCTTTGACCTCTGACCCTGACTTGCAGAAAAGAAAAATCACCGTGATGCTGCACTGTTGCTTTCGACATTTGTTAAACTGCACTGTAAACATTTTAGGAGTGGTCGTTTGTGTACATTGTGAAAACACGATCAAACATGAAATGTGAAAAGACCTGATTGTAAGGTGTGATAAAAGGTAGGAAGAAAGTGATACTGATATATTTTCAGCCATGCTACTGATGTGTTTCAGAACACTTTGAATGAAACTCTCTTGATCTCCACTATAGTCTGAATGAGTCCTTGCATTTGCACACATTCATATTTCAGTCCATTCCACTTTGGATTTTGGAGTTTCTTCAAAGGTCATAGCTCCTCCTTTATTGGCCAGCTATGTTATGTTCCAGCTGTTGCATGCTATAACGCCACCCAGCTGGTTATGACAACTCTAGTGTCTCTCCCAACATCCTTTGGCTTCTGACACTGAATATCTGTGAGAAACTTTAGTGCCAGTTCTTCTCTTTAATAGTCCTGCTCAGCAGCATAATCAACATCTTTTAGAATCAAGTCAACGCTCCATTCCGTCATTCTTCACTTTGCTGAAGGCCAGGAAGTTGTCCCTTTGTGGTTCGTGTTAGACATTTCTGAGTTGCTCTGCTCACTTGCAGTTGCCAGACCCAGGGATTTGTTCTTACAGCGTGTGCTTTGTGTTTCTGTCACCGACTACCAGTATATTTGGTGGGATTAAATATCGATAGTCATCAGCGCCAATGAAAGCTTGTCAAGGAGCACTTGTGCTGAGCTAATGACGACGTGTTAGCTTATGATTTGTGGCTTGTGTTGCACTCAGAATAGATTGAAATGGTGGAGTATCTGCTTGTTCTGCTTTGGATCAGGGGACTTTCTTTTTTTAAAGTTAACTAATGGTGTTTTTCCTTGCTATAAAGCAGGGGTGCGCAATCCTGCTTCTGGAGATCTACCTTCCTGCAAAGTTTTTGCTCCAATAAACCCATCTGCAGTCTTTAAGGACTCCTAAACCTTGATTATTGGCACAGGTGAGTTTGGTCAGGGTTGGATTCAAATCAACAGAAGCAAGTCTGAGCACTCCTGGTGTAAAACCACAAGAAGGTACTGGGAGAGAGACCAGGAAAGGGGTCAGGAAATGGTTCAGGACGTATTCGGATCCTGACCCCATTCCCTTTCTGACTCTGTGCCATGGTGTCATGGATCCAGCAGAGTTTTAGACACCTTGAATGACTTGGGAATTGCCATTTTCATTCAAGGAAATCGTTTCATGGCAAATCAGAGTTCCAGATATATTTTATCTCATCCTCTCTAAATCAAATAGACGCTAACAACATTACCATAGGTTTAGCTGTAAGCATGGATTAATCAGACGATGCTGATTTGGGGTCAGTGGTTAGGCTCAAATTGCCTCTGTCAGGCCTTTCACTTTCATCCCACTCCGCTGTCTCCTGTTTCAGGGTCAGGAGATGTGAAGTACGTCATGCACAGCCACTCTGTGAGAACCAAGTCTTTGTTCCCTCATGTGGACACTGATCACGACTGTCGGCGGATACTGCCCTTCTCCTCTGAACTGAGACCAGTTCTTGGGATTCTCTTTCGCCGGTTAAGGTTAAACGTAGATGAGAGGCACAGAGCCGAGATCAGTCCCACAAGGTGGCTTCCACCAGGAAGCTTATTCCCGAGTAGCCGATCTCTTGCACTTGCTGTGATCTCATTGCTGAGGGTGAGGTTTCCCCCTCGCCAAGCTTGACACTCCTTTCCAAAAGGTCTGTTTCCCCTCCAGTGCACTTGGTGTAGTGTTCATGGACGTATCCTCAACTGCAATGTGACACCTTGTAGAACCTGCCCCTTTTGTGCTGTTTAGGGATCAGCCCTTGATACCAAAATCCAGACTCTTGCCACTGAGACAGTAACGGAAGATCTCGTCTCAGATCAGCCTTAAGGGGCGCTTCTGCTCAGACCCACAGGGGTATGGAGTTACCAATCCTGCTAATCTGCAGGGTGTTGTCCTGACTGAGATGCACAAACATGCTGCTGTAAATCTGGTAAGATGGGTCTTAATTAAATGTGCTGCAACTCAAGATGGCCAGAGTCAGGTGAGTTTCCATAGTTGTGGAGCCAGTGCTATTGGCTTGACAGATGGTCTTTCCAAGTTCTAAGACTTCCCTCCACTTTGGCTCTTCTGTTGCTGTGTGGAGTGCTCCAGGATTGTCATTGTTGTATGAGATGTTTGGAAGGTCAGCTTCATAGCTTAGAGGCTCAACTTCCCTAAGATTCACCTGATCAGTTGGTGATTTGTCACATGATGTCAGATGATGTCCTTACCTCACCTCTACATCCATCTTTCCCTACGCTCTAGATATTCATTCTGTATATCTGTCAATTACATTCTGTCCACTTCTTTAAATATTCTATACATTCATTCTATCTTTAAGTTTGTCACATTGCATTTGTCTCTGTATATTTATTTTTTATCTGTTCCACATTCTGTCCATCTCTGTATATTCTATACATCTGGCCACCACATTCTGTCCATTTCAATATGTTCTATTTATTCATTCTTTCTAACACATTCTATCATCTCTGTATATTCATTCTATATATCTATCACATTCTATCCATCTCTATAAATTCTATATATATATTCTATACACCACTTTCTGTCCATCTCTAGAAGTTCTTCCACATTCTATCAAATTCTATATATTCATTCTAAACATTGGCCACTGTATACTGTTTTCCTCTCTACATTCTACACACTTATTCTATAATTTGCCCAAAACATTCTGTTTATGAGTCTACACATTTATTCCATCACATTCTTGCATTTTTATTCTATATTAATTTTATAAATCTCCCCAAATATGCTCTATTGTCTTCTCTCCATACATTTATGCATTTAATGTATCTATCATCATATTTAATCCATGTAAGTATACATTTTATACATCTATTCTATACTTAGTTCTGTCCATCACATTTTATTCGTCACTCTACACTATATGTATGTATGTATAGTCCCTTCCTTCCTTCTCCTGTGTCTCTATTTTACTCCTCTTTTCTTTCTGTCTTTCTCTCTGATCTCCAGTCCCTGATCTCAGGCTCAGAAGTGTAAAGTCTCTCTCATCTCTCTTCATATATTAAACTACATCCACCCTCACTGTGTCGTTGTGTTCATTCCTGAGCCATGCAGGGCCAAATGTAACCAGTTAAACATTGTTGCCCCATAGGCATGCTTCACAGATGGGGCTTGCCTTCGTTATTTATATCAGAACGGACAGGCTCTGGTCTAGCAAGTAAATCTAGAAGCCGCGGAAACCAGACATCCCACACTCCCCTACATCCTGGGTCTTCGGTTTTTGTGGCTTAAGCAAATAACCAGCAACACCTCAGGTTATGATGCATTTAGACCACACCCCTACCATCTTTTGCCACATACAACAGCCTTGTGCACTGCTGACTTTGTTTGAAAGGCCAGTGATTCAGATTGAAAGGTGCATGAACATGAGAACCTTATTTGTACTGGCCTGATACATGTGATACAATGAGAAGCATCTTTGGCCTTGCTAATAAAATAATGGTATATTTGACCCTGAATTGTTTTTCATTTATTGCGTGTCAGCCACTGGTTAAAGGGTATATTACCTGTTGAACAAAGTGGTCTTTTGTACGACTTCAGGTGTGATTGATCTTGTTAGTGGATATTTGAATTAGAGTATTTTCCTACACAACGTTATGTGCTTTTTCTGAATGTCTGTTTCTGTCTGTTGATTTAGGCTATGTTCAGACTGTCATACTGCCTTCTGCAAAAAAAAAAAAGGAAAAAAAAAGTATGCTGTGAAGTGTATGCAATATTTTAATATGGATTTTTTTATGCATATTTATATGGATATGCATGACCTACTACAGAATCTTTAGAACACTGCATAGAATGAAAAAAAGTCTTACATTTTTAGATTTAAAAATCTATAAAAACTTTCTTATTTTGCCAAAAATTACATTAAAATAATTTATCAGTATTATTATTGTTGTTGTTATTACCCATTGCAATACTTTCACCCTCCAATTCCTCCAATTATTTTGTAATAATTATATTAAAATTGTAAAATAATAATATTGTTTTTATAATATTATTGGCAGAAATATTGCAATATTGCAATTATTTCACCCTCCAATTTTCTCCAGTTATTTTATAATAATGATATTAATATTTTATAATATTATAATTAATATTATTATTGCTGGCAATATAAAATTTTAATAGATTTAATAATTATTATTATTAATTTTTATTTTTTTTATTTTTTTTAAAGAAGACATTGCATAATAACCATATTGCTATTCTTTCACCCTCTAATTCTCGTTCTCAGTTCCCTGGGCGTCTTTGACAACAAACGTCAGGACCCCACCGGTTTGACGGCCCTCCTGCAGAGCACCGATCTGGTGGGCGTCCTCCACATGCTATACTGCACCCTGCTCCACAGTGCCCTCCCTGACTCTCTCTCAGCCGGCCCAGTGGGCCCCCAGGAGCCTTACAGTCCCGCCGTCATCCAGGTGGCCCTCCAGGGGCTGCGCTTCCTCAACACCTTCGCCCTGCTGGACCTCTCAGCCTTCCAGGTATTCATTTCCGTTGTGGCTCCTGTGTGTTATAGATGTGTCAAATGGGTGAAAAATTAAATGAATATCGGTGAAAAATTTTATGGGGTATATATTAATATTCTTCAGGGTAAATATTCATTTCTAGGTTTTTAGGGCCCGACTTGAGCACAACAGAATCTGGCTCAAGTGTTTTATAGAGTCCAGAAGACCATGTTTACCTTCTGAAAAGTACCGCGACCCTCTGTTGAGCTGCGCCTCATGTGATGAATAACCTTTTTGCTCTGGTCCTGTTTACAATCTCTGAGATCCTGCCTCTTTGATTCAAAGCTCTGCGGAAGGATGCTTGAATGTGACCATCTCTTTTCCGGTATGCTGTCCATCCTGTTAGAGTAGTTCAGCTCTCTGAAGCCACCCTGTCTGCTTAAAGTAATGCAGCACAGCTTGTTTCTTTCTAAACGCAGCAGTCAGACCACTGGTTTGGCCTTCAGCTAGGGGCAGATCTGTCAGCCCCATCCTTCAGACAGACGTTCTGAAAGCAATAAAAAGCTCCTGGGCTCTCATTAATGGTTGTGTAGGTACGTCTGCACACACAAACGTGGACCGTAAATACATAAGCCTCAACCTAATGGTCCAGCCAGGGTTTCCTCCAAATGCCCTCAGAGCCACTGGTAGGATATCAGTGTTTCTTCACAGAACAAAGTTAACCCGGTGGATGTAAACACACCTGACCTCTGACCCCGGGCCAGTCATGTTGAAAGCTCTGGGTGAGTAATGCAGACGGAGAGTGGCGTAACGTGCACAGGCTTCGGTCGTACTTCAGCCGGCACGATAAAGAGACAAGAACGGTATCGCTAGGCTAAATCATCATGTAAACACCTAGGCGTGAACGAGGAGGGCAGAAAACCAATGAATTACTTCAATGTGTTGCTGTAGAAACTCTGTGTCTCTCACGCTTTTTCAGTTTCTCGTGCCAACTATTCAAAACAGCTGGGAATCAGTATGATTCTTCATATTGTACTTTGTAAATAAAGTCAGTATTGGGGAGTAACTAAAAGTAGCTACTAGTTTATCAGTGGTGACAGCAGTAGTGATTCTAACTCTATGAAAATATCAATTCATGTATAGATTAGTGTATTGATGGTTTAGTTTGAATTCAATGTAACTGACCTATTCAGGTTGAATGCCTTTAATCCCACAGTCTTGGGAATGTGAATATGCAGTATGTATATTAATATACGTATTAATATATTTATATTGATCTTAAAGGGGTCATGTGATGCGATTTCAAATTTTCCTTTCTCTTTGGAGTGTTACAAGCTCTTGGTGAATAAAGAAGATCTGCAAAGTTGCAAAGACCAAAGTCTCAAATCCAAAGAGATATTCTTTATAAAAGTTGAGACTCGTCCACGCCCCCCTGAAACGGCTCGTTTTAACACGCCCCCACATATCTACGTCAGTATGTGGGAAGATTTGCATAACGCCGCACAGATGTTCACGCAAAGAAAGAAGGTGTACCTTTTATTCTTGTTATAGTATTGTTGTTGCCGCCGCCGCCATGTCGTATAGACGCTTCGTCATGTCTGGAGCTGATCCGTGCTGGTCGCTGAGGAAATACATCAACTTTGCACACCTTGCTTTTCAGAACGATGAGCCTTGTGAAAATCGATGCGTTTGAGAAGTCAGGGCAGAGAGGAGAAACAATAATGTACAGTATGTGGAAAATCCTGTGTTTTTTTTAACCTTAAACTGCATAAACACATTTCATTACACCAAATACACAAAATAATCTTTTTAGCAGCATCATATTATCCCTTTAAAACAATGTACTGATGATGAGCAACTGAAAAGAATCATGATTCATTGTTCAAAAAGTGTATTCTTCATTCCCTGTATTCTCCTACTCCTCATTTTACTTGGATTTCAGCTTTTAAGGGATAGTTCACACAAAAATGAACTTTGTCATTAATTACTCACCCATATGTTGTTCCAAACCAGTAAAACCTTCATTCATCTTTGGAACACCAAATGAGATATTTTATATTTGAACAATTTCTTTGATCTCTTTGATGTGAGTTCACGAGAGTACCCTGACGTACTGTATGCGCTGAACCTTGTTTACAAGCAGAGGAATGCACATGAATGCGTCGCGGTACTGTCGTGAACACACGTTTAAGTCTGACACGGAAGAGAAGTTGTTGAATAAAGTCATTATATTTGAAGAGTTTGTTCCAAAACGCTATAAATCCACAAATTGTTAAATTGAGAAAAAAGGCATTTTCTTTCCCAAAAGACTGTTTGTATGAAAAAACTGGACTGGTTATTTTCTGTTTCAAACTGTAATATATCATTATGAGTTTGGTAATAACATAAAAAAATCAAATCCATATTTTGATTTTAAACATTTATTAAACAAAGACATTTTTTTTTCTCCAAAATGCAATATATCCATAACGCGTTTTTCCCCAAAATGCTACAAATCCATTTCATCAACAAAAACTCACTTTCTGTATGAAAGAAAGTAGACATAATAATAAATAACAAGGAAAGGTTGTCTATATATATGACAAACCCCAAAACTTGAACAACATCACTTATATTAAACCATTAAACCAATTTTTAAAAGTACATTCATCTCGCTGCCTTTTTCAGATTGCATTCATTTCAGTCTGGATATTAATGCTGTTAATGCAACATTTTCAAATTCATCCTGAACTCATACGTAACATTAGAGCAAAATTTTGTTTCTGTTGCATTCATTTTGTTATTCTGTACACTACATTCATTAAATTTTCAAACAATGTACGAACTGTACAATTATTAAGTTAAATAGTATTTAAGGTATCTATACAAGTCCCAAACTTGGACAACAGATTTCTAAAAAATCATCCATCACAATGCTTCATAAAAACATGTTCATAAAAAAAAAATTACATCATTTCTGTGCCTTTATGAGTTGTATCCAAACCAGTAAAACAACTTGAACTTCATTCATCTAATTGAACACCAAATGAGATCTATTTATTTATATTTGAACAATTTGCCATTGTAAAGATCTCTTTGATGTGAGTTCACGAGAGTACCGCCCCTGACGTACTGTAATGCGCTTTGACACCTTGTTTACAAGACACGAGGAATGCACATGAAATGCGTCGCAGGTTTTACCTGTCGTGACAGGGTGACACACGTTTAAGTCTGACACGGAAGAGAAGTTGTTGAATAAAGTCATTATATTTGTTTTCTTTGTGCACAAAAAGTATTCTCGTAGCTTCATAAAATTACGCTTAAATCACTGATGTCTAATGGATTATTTTATCAGTGTCCTTACTACATTTCTGGGCCTTGAACGTGTCAGTTGCATTGCTGTCTATGGAAGGTCAGAAAGCTCTCAGATTTCATCAAAAATATCTTAATTTGTGTTATGAAGATGAACAAAGGTCTTGCAGGTTTGGAACGACATGAGGGTGTGTAATTAATGACGGAATTTTCATTTTTAGGTGAACTATCGCTTTAACTTTGGGGGGAGGGGGGTTTCCATCTTATCATATTATATAGTAGGTCAGCTTGTGGCATGTAGGTGTTTCTTTGGCCTTGGGTGGTGCATTCAGAAAACTCTAAAATTAAAAACACAATTATTGCTTTTTTATTTTTTAATTAAGTGTTAATGCATATAATTAATTGTGTTTAACACAGTAAATTTCTTTATTTTGGTTTCTGAAAACTTTTTTGGTTTAGTTTGGTTTGGTTTAATTTGATATGTATGGAAGCCTATTTCCGCCACTAAATAAGAAATTTAAAAAAAGGTAATTGCGACTTTCTCACAGTTCTGAGATTTTTCTCGCAATTGCAAGTTTACATCTCGCAGTTCTGACTTTTTTTTTCTTTCGAATTGCATGATATAAATAATCAATTCAGTCAATCAATTATTTTTTATATTTCTGAATTGTGAAATTTACAATTCTGACTTTTTTTCTCACAATTGCGAGTTTATATCTTGCAATTCCAGCTTTATAACTCTGTTGTGAATGTATATCTCACAATTCTGAGAAAAAAAAATCTGAATTTCGAGATGTGAACTTGCAGTTGCGAGAAAAAAACTTGCAATTACTTTTTTATTTTTATTTTTTTGGTGGAAATGTGCTTCCAAAGATTCGCTTTTGTTTTGTTGTGTTTTGGTTTGTATTGTTTTGATTTGTTTTTGTTCTGTTTAGTGTTTTTTGTTTTATTTAGTTGTGTGTGTGTGTGGGGGGGGGGTTGTTTTGTGTGTGTTGGTTTGTTTTGTTTAGATTTGTTTTTTGTTTTGTTTTTGTGAGACAAGCAAAGAGCTCTGCTGCATCCATCCACTTGTACCTCTGTCCAGCATTCGAATGTCATCCTCACAATCTAAACACTACACATAGTACTTTGAACCTAATATGTTAACTAAAAATTACATTTGTTCACAATTTAATATTTACATCATTTGCTGGCCTTTCAATAGTGTTATAAACAAATATTGCTAAAAAAAAAAATCAGAAGTCTTGGTATTATTCATTTTGGTAAGAAATGTTAATCAGAGTTTTTTTCAAACAGCCTGTCTGTGGTGATGCAAACCCAGCGTCTTGCTCTCATTACATATGCAGAATCTCAGGTATTGTTGTTTGTGGTTGTTTAGACCCTCCATCCCATAACACTCTCCAACCCTGCAGAAAATCTCAGTAGTTTCAGTGCTGACCCTGAGGCATTCAGTCATGTTGACATGTTTAATAAATACTGTCTCTAGATCAGCAGATAGCATCTCTTTAGTTTGAGGGACTTGGGGGGTCCTGAGGTGGGACTGCTGATTCCAGAACCAGCTCGAACTTCACGAGCAACAAGTTCCAGCTCCTTCTCTTGCACCACGCCTCCTGCTGAGAAAAGATCACCCTCATGATGTTCAAAACCTGTATGATTTAATTTCTTCTCACAACACAAAAGAAGTTGACGAAAATATCTCAGTGTGGTTTTGTCCATAAAATAAATATCAGCCATCTCCAATGTCGTCTCCATTGACTTTTATTGCATGGACAAAAAAAAAATTCTCTCTTCTGTTGTGTTCTGAAGAAGAACGAAGTCATACATTTTTGGAACGACATGAGCATCAGTTAATTAAACCGTTTTAATCTGTGTGTGATGTATTCATTTAATAGTGTCAAAATCCTTGTATTGCACAGCTTTTTTTCCATGGCTTTTTGCATTTTTAATGCACAGAAACTTCGCTGACTCATCCACTGATCAGATTCTGATGTAGGTTTCTGTTGTGTCCAGTGTGTTTTAGGAGCGGAGGGTATGTCTCTGGCCTTCAGACACATTGTGAGTTCCCTGCTGTGGTACTGCTCTCAACACAGCGCCGAGGAGCTGCTCCATGAGCTCATCATCTGCGTCGGCTACTTCACTGATGTCAGAAACACCAGTTTGAATCCTGCTCGGAGCCAGCAAGGGGAGTAGAACCAGAGGGTTTTTTGTGCTGTGCAGGTAAACCTCACCCTTCTGATCTCAAGAGGTGCACTAGCAACAGACACTAGAGGCTGCAGTCTTTAGCATGCCTGTTAGCGCACTTGCCTCCAATGCTGGAAACGCTGGTTTGAATCCGGCTCAGAGCAAGTGTGGTCGAGTAGAACCGGAGGGGGCAATATGCTAAGGCCAACTGCAAAAGCGTCTCTTGTGTGTTTTTTGTGTAGCACGAAAACACTCCAGATATTTAATTTCAATATTTATTTAATGAAGCTGTTAGCATAGCAACATGCTAATGTTAAACTCTATTAAAGTTAGTTGCAAATTGGGTCTCCTGCGCGCAATTTGTTTAATGTGAGTTTCCACCTACATAAAACAATTCAAATTGGTCTCTTATGAAGTTCCATGTCCATTTCGGTGCTGGATAGCAAGGCAGCTCAATAGGTTTTGGAACAGAGCTCGAGTGTGTCCTTCCATTGGGCAAATCTGAACCTGTGTATTCAGCGTACATGCTCAGCAGAAGTGGATGAGGCATCTCTGTCTGTGTTTTATGGAGTGTAATTGTGCGCTGGGAGGCACTGCCCTCTATTTCTCCTCTTAATGGCTGTTTGTGTGTTGTTTTAGTGGCAGATTTACGTGTGGGACGGGCAGTAAGGGGCGGGTTGATTTACAGCTGTGACTTTGGCCTCACTGGTTATGTGTGTGTGTGCACTGTCACTGTGTGTGTTCCAGGTGATTGTGCAGTCTGGCCGCCAGCCCAGCGTGTTGCAGAAACTGTGTCAGCTGCCGTTCCAGTATTTCAGCCACCCGCGACTCATCAAAGTGCTCTTTCCCTCGCTCATCTGCGCCTGTTACAATAACCTGCAGAACAAGGTCATCCTGCAACAGGAAATGAGCTGTGTGCTGCTGGCCACCTTCATACAGGTAAATCGCTCGGCCTTCACTCCATCACTACGGTGCAGTTCAGACTTTTTCATGAACGTCCACAAACTGGGTTGCTCCCTTTAAAAGTGATATGCAACTGCAAAACTAGAAGTCATTGGAAACACATTTCCAAATAAATCTCGTAACGCATGGGATTGAAATTTTATCTTAAGTGTGTAATTTCCGCACCGCTAGCGTAGCCAAACTGACTAGCAAAAATAGTGAACATTTTTCAAACAGCCTTCCCTTAATACTTCTCCCATCTTCCTCTGGTCAGACAAACAGATAGGCCCTCCCCCACAATGTGCGTTAGACGAACCAATAGCGTTAATGTTTCACATTTCATGGGAATCAATATACAGCTTTTGGTTTTGGATAGAAGAATTTTTTCCATCACTAAATTGAGAAAATAATCAAATATGTTAATTTTTGTTTTACAAACATCTCTTTGAATGATATATTCCAACTATAAAGGGGTGATCCCACTGACAGTGATTTGCATCTGCAAAACAACTGGAAGTCATTGGAAACACATTAACCAAATCTCAGGAACACGTGTAAATGAAGCACTGCTTTTTTCGCAAAATATTTTTTATTCTTAATTCGTTTTTGCGATGTTCAGATTTTTCTCTTAAATTCAATTCTTAAATTAACTCGCTATTGTGTGAGCCCCTTAACAGATTTACTCAAGAAACCTGTGGAAAAATGGTTGCAATAAATTAAACAATAGAAAATTCAATATATGCATATTTTAGAACATTTATAAATTGTTATAGTACAATGAAAATGTATTCTTTTCATTCAAAGCATGTTGTTGGTCTACTCCCTGGGAATCGAACCTATGACCTTTGTGTTGCTAGCGCCCCACCACCCTCACTAAAAGAAGCAGCTTCCTTTGCTCAGATGGATGGTTTCCTCTGTCTGTTTGAGTGGCTTTACCTTCCACTACTTGAGCCTCCTGTAAACACCCTCTCCCTTCATCTTGTTCCTGGCAGCGCTCTCCACACCACAGCACCGCTGCCATTACTTACACAGAGATTAGCTACAACTCTAACAAGGACAGGGAATCGTCAACTTGTTCAAACAATGGAAAGACGCTGACAAAGTCACTTATTGACACTGACGACAAAAGCTTCATCCACTTCATCCGAAACTCAAAAATAAAAAAAGAGATTAAGCTATTTAATCTGAAGCGTAATTCCTGCACCACTAACATAACCAAACTGAATATTTAATAAATTCAAATGGTTTACTTATAGTTGGTGTTCATGTTTGGATCGGATAGAAAGACAAACTTTGCCAAGTGGAATAAATAATAAAATCTGTTGACTTTGTGTAATCTAGGACTGTGCCACCAATGAGAAACAGTCTGACAGCAAAGCTTCACATCTAGGTAAGGTCTATATAAGGTCTATAGACTATTTGTTCTGTTGCATCAATTTATCTTTGCTAAAATGCATGCATGCATTATAAATGTAATTTGGTACTAATTTATAACCCTTATGTTGTCTTCCAGTCATTTTGGACCTGTAGATGTTTTTCTTTTGCCTGAAAATGCTAGTTAATGCATTGGACTAAAACTTACTAACTGGATTATTTTTATTTATTTTTTATTAATTTTTATGATTTTTTTTTTTTTTTTTTTGTTTTTTTGTTATTTTTGTTTTTCTTCCCTACCTTATTAGTATTTCTATAGTATTACCAAGTACTGGATGGAAATCTTATCGACTTGTTTTCCTTTTTTAGTTATCTCAGGTTTTTGTATTTATTTTTAAAACTGGTTTATTGTAGGCCTCATTGATATGAGCTTTTTCAGTTCATTTTTTTTGCATGAACATTATCCACAAAAAATGCTTGAGTGTGCATAAGCTCAGTGAGGCATTTTTTATTAATTTTTTTAGGATTTCTTCCCTACCTTATTAGTATTTCTGATCAAAACTGCGATCAATCGGTTCTAACAAGATTTGGTGATAATATAGCATAATGAGAAACTTACAAGCATTTTTTAATAAGGCCGGTCATTTTTGACCGGGAACACCAAATTAGGTTTTTCAGCACAGCAGAAGGGTTAAATATACATATTATACATTTTAAATGGGATTCGATCTTTACAGTTGACAAATGGATCCAGAAAATCACATATTCCATTCTCAAGTGCGTTAGTTAAAAATAAAGGATCCTTCTCTAGCATTGATTTAATGCTTTACTTCCTCTGATCTTTCCCCATCAGAGAAGGGCCGGGCTCCTCTGGACTACTGCGAGCTCTCCAACCGCTTCCCCAGAGACCAGTGGGACGCCGCACTTCAGTTCTTCCTCAAGAAGCAGGAGGAGGGAGCAAACGAGTGAACTGCAGTCATTTACAAGAGCATATTACACACATTGACGTGATGTTAAGCCGAAATGTACACTCTACAATGCAAAGCTGTGCCCGAGGGGTTTAGGATACGAATGGTGCCAGTAATCAGACCATCATCCACCCTGTCAATCAGAAGTGAAGCATTCCTAGTAATTATCCAGTAACTGTATGTTAACATATATATTAGCACACACTTTACATGTATTTATAAGCAATAGAATGTTTACAGATTTAATTTACAGGATTTTACCTTTTGGACACATTCATAATGATCTTGTGTTTCACAAAAGAGCAAATCTCTTTCTAAGCTTTCAACAGTTTTCGGATCGAAGAGTTTTTTGGTTAGTTTAATCGTTAGGTTTGAGTTTGACTGTAATTGTGTTGTTTTGTACATAAAAAAATAATGGGGAATGGATACAGAATAAACAGAAGCACTCGTTTAATTTAAGGAGAATGACGAGTTACCTCATCCGTTGGATTTCTTGTTCTAGTTTGTTTCTATGCATCAAGTGGAAGATTTCTTCCTGTAGCTGACATGTTATGATTTTTAATAATTTTTGTTGTGGTTGTTGTGATTCTTTGCTTGTTTTATACTGTAATTTATACACAGTGAAGATGTATTCTATACATTTTTTCCCTTTGTTAATGCATTGAAGCACTTAAGTGTAATTTAAGACATGGATATGTTTAATAAAATATTTAATACTGCACAGTCTTTGAGTTCTTTCATTGTGGCTTGGTTTGAAATATTGTCTACCAGAATAAGTTTTGGATAGTTTAATATATATACACGCAGTTGAGAGCTAGGGTCTCTAATTTTCAAGTCTGGGACAACTAATGAAGTTGCTTCTATTTTGGGTTTTTTTTTTTATATTGTGTGACAGATTATGTTGTTTTTTGTGTTTTTGTTTTTTATTATTTATTTTTAAACTTGCAAGCATAACCATTTAAGTAAAAAATTATTTTTGAGGGTAGCACTTGAGCTGCATAAAGTTTGTCAAACCTCATCACGATGCTGTCCAGCACAACTTGAGATGATCCAAAGGACATCTGACCATCTGTACAAAAGAATTCACATTTGTTTATATTAGTGCCTGAATCTGAAATATTTCTTAGAAATTGTAGTTTGTTTTTTAATTCCTACAGCTTAAATCTTAAATCAGATTTTGAATCTCAGATTTTAATGTTGTCTCAGACATTTGACTCTAACTTGACTCTAAAATATATCTATATTCACACCGTTAAACACTATTTCCGTGCATAATTGTGATGTTTAAGCATACTGGAGTCTGAGGTTATTTTAAAAAAAAAATAATTAAGCAACATAGGATGTGTTTTAATTGAGAGCTTTTATTGGCTAATTTGCTAATTTATTCGCTGGGAAACACAGTGGAGCTGGAACCTGCAATGTTTGGTTACACAGCATTGTAAAAGGGTTGTGGCTCCTAACCAGGGTCCTCGCTGGCCCTGGGGCACCACAAACAGCCCGCTGTTCTTCCGCTCAATCCGTCTCTCTCTCATGCACTTTTTCTGCTCACACTCAGTCTATATACACCGTTTCTCTCTGTTTCTGTACCTGTGTGAGTCACAGCAGCTCCACTCCGCCGCCTCTGAGTCACTCAAAACACCGATGTGTCAACACGCGCTCGAGCCTCTGCGTCAGACTCACCTCAGTTTCATAAGACCATCACTTCTGCTCCAAATGTGGAAAAACAAAAAATATTCAATTAAGGTCATTTGGATTGTCCGAGACTTTTTAATATATTACTTTTAGATCCAGCCTTGTAAAATGGATGTATTTTATGTGAAAAGTAAATATTTTATGTGAAATGTTTGTTGGACTTTGAAATTGAAGCGGGTGTGTTGTGATAAGTAAATATGGGAGCTGTTTTTATAGACCGTTCCGTTATTTGCCATTCTAGAACCATCTGAGATCTTGACGTTCTCGTGATTTTGGCAGACTGAGGTGAACTCGAACAGAAGAACGCTGTGGCCCTTTCCGTCCCGTCAGCTGATGAATCATGAGCGTTCATGTTTTTAGAAACTGCAAATCTGTTGTCTGAATGTCTTTTTCTACATTTAATGAAGAAATGCTGCTGTTGAAGTGTTGATGCTGTGAGGTTTTTTTAAGGTGAGGTTTTTTTTGATTTTATATTTGAAATGATTTTATAGGTGTACAAAACACAGCTTTAAGGAATACACATCATTAACAACCGCACCATAAGAAATACAGATTAACAGTGTATCTGCGGCAAATTTCGCTATGTGGGAAAATTAGTAAAAAAAAAAGTGATGTAATGGCTAATTTCTGACAAGTATGTAGGTACATTACGGGTTTAATTAATGGTAAAGCGCTTCGGGATTTTATTTAGCCTAGTTAAAGTTTATTAGGCTAGTTTAAATGTTCGTTTCACTAAAAAGATTGTGTGAAAATTAGATTTGTGTTCAGGAATGTCGAGAGTTATTTTGCAGCATTTTATGCAGCTTATTAAGTTATACTTAATATTGTTCATTTTCCATGTTTAAATAGCCTAAATTTGTAAGTTTTCCAGTTTTCCACCCATTGATTTTCGTATACCTTGTTAATTTTACGAGGTTTATATATATAATTGGCCAACGAAATTTATGGTTTAGGCAAATTATTTATTTATTTATATATTAGGCTATATATATTTTTTACAACAGGCAAAAACAAAATATTATTGAAGAAATGGCCTTGAATGTGTTTGACATTTCTTGCCTGTTGTCAGTATCCAAAATATTTGGATGTAGATTATTTCGTTATATTTCAAGGTTTGAGGTTGTCTGTTGTGACAGATTTTAAAATTAATTGCAAAGAATAATTTAAACATTAATGTATGAACTAACACACAACATTTCCATAAAGGGACATGTATTAGATGTTTAACTTTAATGGTCAAATATTTGTTTTAGGTTGGTTTTTAGATTTATAAACCAAAGGTTAGCGAAATACTTTGATTTTCAAATTAAAATGACAGATGAGTTGTAATTTGCAAAAAAAAAAAAATCAAGATTTGTTTTATGCGAACATGAACTTGGCTTAAGTGTGCGTTTATTTAATTAGACCTAAATTAGTGGCGGAATTTGAAACAAGATGCGGCTCTTGACCTCTGGCCATGACATCTGAATCGTTCTTTCTCTCTAAAGCATCTATCCATAAGCGCTGATGACGACAAACCGTCTTCATTCACAAAAGGTATTTTATCGGAATTTAAGCGGTCTTAATTTCAGTCGATTTAATGGGCTGTAATCAGGATCAGATCTGAAGACAGTTTAGCAAATGAAAAATTATCTAAGATTGGTCATTTGACAGGAATTTAAACGCTTTACTTTTTTAAGAATTATAGGATTTTACAATGAAGACTTTTGCTTTTGAAACGTGGCTTGATGCAATTTCGGCAAAAATTCATTTTTCGAGATAATTGCGGTTAAATTCGCAATTTCTGAAGGAAATACCAGTAACCTGTTTACAAGACAGCAAAATAAATGGTACGGTTTTAAGCAGGTACAATAGCTTAAGGCTTTAGTTATGTGTAGATGTGTGTGTTGTCTGCCTTTGCAAACAGATTAAGGACTTTCACACAGAATGAGCTCCACCGTCTGAAAAGGTGGCTATCGTTAAATAAAAATTGAAATACACTAACCTATTTTACATTTGCGTTTTGTAAAATTTTGCTGTTGGATTTTCAATATAGAACATTGTAACAACACCTCATTGCAAGATTTCAGATTTTGGTGTATTTCCTAAAGACCCCGTGAAATCGCGTAACTATCGCTGTTTTTGTGTTTACACATTTTCTATTGAAACAGGAAGCTAGAGAGGAACATGTTCAAGGGTTTGTTTTGGAAAGACAGATTTATAGCTTCGACGAAATTCCCATTCTTTCAGAGTATGTAACTTAAAGAACTTAATTCTCCACTATTATTAAACAACGTGTAGGCTATGTAGCCTATTGTGTATAGGCCTACATTTATGGACATAACGACATAGGCTACACGTTAAAATAACTTACTTAGGCTACTTAACATGGGTATTTAACCACGCATTTAATCTTTCTTGGTATCTATATAACACTTACAGTTAAAAAGAGAGGACATTGTCACTGTTAATAGCATACTGCTTTTTGCATAATAAATAGAAACGTATGCATATCTGAATGATTTCATAGATGCTAGTCATTTTCTAGCAATAGATAGACTACGCATTAAATCCACATATTTGCTAGAAGTGTTTGTTAGCGTTCAGCAGAACATAATCTTAAATATACATGGACTAAACCTCACAAACCTTTAAGGCTTTAAGGGTCAAACATTTATTAAAAACAAAAAACATATAAGCAAAACAACGTTTGAATGCCTGAATTAATTGCGGAAAAATAACTGAAGCGACCGAAATTAGGCTATAGACCTGTTTTACAGCTGCTTATCCTTAGTTTGGTTATCTGACAAACTGGGATTATCTTGCCACAATGGCCCGCAGTGATTTTGGTCTGATCTTCTGGTGTCCAGCGGCTATCTTCTGACTCGCAATGAAAATAAACCCTGGACACGCAAGAGTGCGTTTGCCGAAAGGGAGTCCCGTTAAGAGAAAGGTGGCTTCGGGTTTGTTGTGCTTCCATTCAGTGGATCATTTGCAGGTGATGCCGAGCGCAGATAAGCGGCCGCCGATCCCTGTCCTCCGTCTAGACTCACAGCTTTACGAGCAACAAGAGATTGATCACTGCTACAGGAGGGGTTCAGTTACTCATTCAGTATCCGGTCCGCATGATTTTTAGATAGATAGATAGATTTATATTCATTTGTAGCCTCCGTTAAGAGTTGAATGTGACAGTTCAGGGTTCTGTGATCACGTTATGGCTTCAACATGTCAAAGCATCTTTATTAGTGATTAAGTGTCAGTTTGTTATAAATAATCACTTTTAAGAAAACGGTCTCTGCCTATCAATTTTAAGAAGTTTAACGACATCTAACCTTTTGGTGCTCAGTATAGAGGTTCCATAACCGTGCTTTGAAAGAACAAAATTAGAAGCGTATTCCCCAAAACAGAACAAATTCAGCATAATGCTGTTCTTCATGTTTATTTTTTTGTGTTTCTATTTCTGTAATAAAGAAAATGTATATTTTTAATTTGATATTGTTTTTGTAGGTAGAACGTCTGCATAACTGGATGAAAAAGCAGAATGCAATTTCCAAATTCTTTTCAGAATAAATTCAGAAATCACGACACTGAAATGTCATTCACTATTTAATTCTGTTCACATTGCTCTTTTTCCTTTTACTAGATCTTTGGACAGTTATTTCCAGTCCAGTAACCAGTATACCTTTGTAACTGAAGTGTCTCTTGTTATAATATAAAAAGATATGTAAAGGTAACATGATATGGTTGTCTTTGCATGCAGGCTTCCTCAGACATAAACAGCATTTAAAGTCGTTTATTTAGGTAATTTCTCAGTTTTTGGTATGGACGGTTGTCCTGACAATAAATAACAATAACTTACTTTTTTTTAAATCGAGAAGTTTACACAATCTTTCCTCCATTCGTTACGATAAAATATTTTACAGCTCAGTTTTTATACATCTTCGGAGAGATCATGCGCATTAAGACAAAACGTTGAGTTTTGTCTTATAATTAAAATACCACTTGCTGATAAAGCTACACAATGATGGTCTTGAATAAACACTGTTAAGACTGTTGTTTCGTAAGGTTGACAGTGGTCCATAATCAAAACCAAAATAACGTGTTCATATTCCGCTGGACGTCCTCGATATACGGTCCAAATGCTTTAAAAACAGTGTTGTAACACGTCTGGAAACCCCAAAGTCGCTTGGACGGGCTTCTCCGTTTGGTAAACTGTTTAAATCCATCTCGGTTAATCCCTTTTTCCGTTTGAGGCGGTGAGGTGATGGGTTTTCATGCAGAAGGGGTGAGGGCATGCTGGGGCAGGAGTCCTCCGGTGGGCTCTCACGTCTCCACGGGACTGGGCACCATGCTGTTGGGGGTGTCGGGTAACTGCGATGACAGAGAGGTCACATCACTACCAGACGAGTTCCCCAGCGAACCCGACTCGGAAAATGACACCTATAGAAAAGGGGGAGAGTAAGGAATCAGTGGGCTGTTCGATCGCTGTCGGCGTGCTGAGGCTAATATACCTACAGCTTTGACCCATATTTGATTAAATGTCAGAGTTTTACATAAGATTTGCAATTGACATTTACAAAAGCTTACACAACTTTGGCATGCTGTTAAATAATGACAGTATATAGGCTACAGATAACAACCAGTGAGCGAATTCCAAGTGTGGGCTCAATTTGTCAAAAAAAAAATTCATTAGATATTTCGCGCCATCCGTTAGCGAAGTAGCCGATTTTCGCGCCCTTACAGCAAAAATGTCATTTATCGTTTTAACTAGCCTACTATCTCTCTCTCTCTCTCTCTCTCTCTCTCTCTCTCTCTCTTCCGCTTGCGACATGCAGCTAAATTTTATAATAAATAATTACACTTGATTTTGCCGATATGGCGCGATATAGGCCTATATTGATGGTACCGGAAAATGCGCAGTTGGTGCTCAGACAAACTTGTTGCTAATAGGCTATAACTTTAGTAGTTACCGAAACACTTAAAAACATTATTAACGAATAGGCTATATTTAGTCCTATATATAGGCTACATTTTAAGCAAAATATCAATTTGAAAAAAACTGGACAACGTACAAAGCCGATATAACAAATGTTTAAAATGTGAAAAGTGTTTAAATTGTATGATTGATCATTTTGATTTAAAGAAAATGAGTCGGCATAGGCCTTGTAATAACTGTCCGGGGATGGCAGTCCTCACCAGCTGTTGGAAAGCAGGCTGGTCCAGGTCACTCTGTAAGGCAAATTCGCTTAAGGCTTTCCACGGAGGCTGATAGGTTTGAACCTCTACAGGATTTCCCTGGACTGTGGTGTCATGTCTAATCGGGCTGCCTGCCACCAGAGGCGTTCCCGTGAGACCCTGGAGATTCTGCAGAAAGGTAGAGGAGAGACCTTAGCGACACATAGCCTAGAAATCACATTTCAATTTTCAGAGAAGCTTAACACTTTGAGCGGAATTTCAAAGATGTTCAGAATCTTTTAAAAAAATCACAGAAATAGGCTATGAAATAATTTAGTCAGATTTGTAAAATGTATATTATGAGCAACTATAGCGCTTTAGTAAAGAGATAGATAGATAGATAGATAGATAGATAGATAGATAGATAGATAGATAGATAGATAGATAGATAGATAGATCCATTTAGAACCTTTAACATTTATGGAACCTTGAAAGTTTATATATAGCTGGTGGAAAAAGGTTATTTAGATTATTAAAATGTTCTTCACACTAAGAAAAAAATTGGATAGGCCTATTTTAAGAAGTGTTCACTGAAAGGTTCTTCGAGGAACCCAAAATGGTTCTCCTATTGCAAACTTTATTTTTAAGAGTGTAGGTAGGCAGGTAGCATCGTTAACATATGCCAATATAAAAAATAAACGAACAGATAGGGAACTTGCCTGATACCATAGAAGAAGCCGGAAAACCTATTATGTTACATCAAGATCTTTTTTTTTTATCTCCAAAGTCAGCACAATGATAAGGATTAATCTTATTTTGGGTTGATAAGGTGCTGCAAAGTAACACTGAAGAAACTCAATCTGAAGAATAGCCTACAGAGTCGACAACGAAACATCTTTAAATTAAACCTCCTTGATATTTTATTAGTCATTAGAGTTGCAAAATGTATACTCCTACCGTTTTGTCGCTGTGTTGCTGTTGCTGTAGTTGTTTCATAAGAATGGACCTCTTCTTGTCTTTGCAGCGTTTGTTTTGAAACCACACTCGTATGACGCGTGGGCTCAGGCCGGTCATTTCCACGAGCTGCTCTTTCATTAGCGCGTCCGGTCGCGGGTTCGCGTTATAACACGTCCGGAGAGTGTGAAGCTGCTTTTCGTTTAATACTGTCCGCACGCGCGTGGTCTTCTCAGACTGCTTATGAACGTGGTTCCGGTGAGGTGGCTGTCGAACTGGCACAGGTTCTGCGAATAAAAGGCGTATAAATCACTTTTCGGCTTAAGAGGTCATTTCATTATTCAGACACGCTGCAGAAGAGCACGCTTACTTGAAGGTTAAATTGTGCATACACACATCGGTCTGTAGCCAAGTGCGTGTCAGTCAAAACACCATAGGGCCTTCAATATGCTCTCAACTTTGCTGTTTGTGCAAAATGTTCAAAGATCGAAATAGGATATAAAATATAACATGCAATGAGTGCACCATCTTGCAAAGTAATAAGAGGGTTAAGTATTGACACATAATCGAACAGAATACTATTTGTACGGTTTAATGCTGTTTAAGTCAGCGAGCCAGATATAAAAGCAAATGATCTAAAGGCAGTTTTAGCTCGAAATTTATAGTTAAATATGACGCCTAAATAACCAACAGGCCTATTTACAAAAAAATAATATAATAATAATAATAATAATAATAATAAAAAAAAAAATAGATAAATATATAAAAGCTGTGATTTCTAACAGCCAACACTGAAATTTCCTCTTGATTTAAAACCTCGCAATATTACAGCGATTTCTTTTTAGCTAATGAACTAAGAAAAACGCTGCGGCCATAATTTCAAATCATTATGCCAATAACCGGTTTCAGATTAATTTCAGGTCATGGTAATTCAATCAAGAATATCCTCAAACAATCTCAGCCTGTTACAAGTCTGCCATCAGGGATTTAACACGAAAACAATAGCATCAAACTGGCCTGCAGGCACAGAACACAATCTACTCTGTTCAGTCTGTAACAGTTTCACAAGCTGAATAACTGTAACACACAGAATTAAAGACAGAAGTCTCACACTAGCCTATAACAACAACGACGTTACTATTGTTGTTATATTTTATGTATTATAATATTTTACATGTTACCTAAACTGTTACTGTTGTTAGCTTTCTACAGTTTATGAATTATTTAATAAATTCCGAGTTGATGAATTTGTATCTTGTGCACTGTAATTATTATTATTATTATTAATTTTATCATTAATAATAGTATTATTACTGCTACCTGGGATGTGCAGGGGCCTGTTGGGGTGAATGTTTCCGGGACTGATGGGGCTCCCGGCGGAAGCGCGCTCCATCAGCAGCCCGTGGTCCGCGCGGCAGAGCAGCTCCTCGTCCCGCAGAGAGAACTCATCTCCCGGGAGCAGATGCCTGCTGCACACCGAGCATCTGAAACACTCCATGTGATAGACGTTATCCCGGGCCCTCATCACCAGGTCACTGCTGCAGAAACCGATGTTACATTTGGCGCATTTGATCCGAAATAACCTGCAGTTTCCAGAAGAAACATTTGCTTATTTTAGTGTCCGTTTCCAAAATCGTTCAGCCCAACTCAGCTTGATTTTACAAGGCAGAGAAACACGGACCGTAAACACAACGACAGGCCTAACTCTTTTCTTAAAGCATCTATACAATGCATTATAAATGCAATAACATGCATTTATTCTTTCATGATTATTTGTAAGCACATTTATCCTACTATTTCTAGGCGCAAAAGGGTTTAAAGTGTGTGCATTCTAGCACTGACTGTTTGACAATTGTTTTAATACATTATAGCCTTTACAAAATTATACGTTAGTGTATTAGTGTATCTGAGGATGCATATATTTATCAGAGCATGCAGCTGATTGCCTATGATGTGTAGACACAATGAAGACATTATAATGCATCATCAAGAGGCTTTACAGAAACTGTAAACAACGGAATTACATTTCTTTACAATGCACACTTGAAAACAAAGCTGAACAAACACCGATACTAGAAAACAAGCTTGGCAAGCCCAAATCAAACACGACTGTTATATATTAACCAAATAGGCTACTCCATGAAATATTTACATGCAATTGTAATTTTGCTGAAAAAAACAACGACAACAAAAAAACAATTTCCTTTAGATATCTTAGCAATTTTTTTACAATTATATTATATACCATAGTATAGGCCTAATGTAATAGCTAGTTAATATAATTGTAATCTATATTTTTACCTTCGTAGAAAGGCTTATTATTCGTTTATTGCAGAGTTTTCCCATATCTCTAGATCTGTTTGTGTCAAGATTCTGTGAAAAAAGCGGCCTCGACGGAATTCCAGAGCTGTGCAATCACAAATATAGAGTGGCTCGTACCGTACGTAATCTCTCTTGCAATAAGTCTTGCCGTCTCGGACGAAGCAAGTGCACGTCTCGTCCAGGTACTGACTGCATTCTGCGCACTTCAGACAGGCTGCGTGCCACTCCAGGTCCGGGGACACTCGCAGGATGTACTGATCATGGATCTGACTTCCACAGCCTACACACATGGCGATTCCAGACTTCTCTGGATATGAAAAGCAGGGGTTAGTGTCCGCCGACTGCACCCCAATCCCGCAAAACAGCGGCGTCGGGTAAATATATCATCAGAGGCTACATACGAGCTCATGTTTCACGCATGCATCCTTGTTTTGAATGTCGCTAGACCACAAAATGTCGATTCCTTCAGTTTGGTTTTATTTTAATAGCTCGTGTTTTTGGCTCCACCAAACATGTCGTGCTTTTCTTTTCTTTTCTTTTTAATTTAGGAGAAAAATATGAAATGTTATTAATGCAATACTAACTTTTGACAATGTTAAATGTCATTATTGTTTGCAAAACGGTGTAAAGCAGCTAAAAACTAATTCTGCATGAACGATATTCAAACTTCTTGTGCAATGAGGAGAAACCTGTAAAGTAAACATCCAGCACTTACTTTTTGAATGATCCCCCATATCACCCAAGAAAGAAGGATGGGGTAGAATATCCACCATACAGGAGGGTTAAGGCAGAAGGCTAGAGATGAGGAAATGGAATGGGAAACGGCCTCGTCCCGAGCTGACTAATAACTTCTGGCCGAAGAGCCTGTGGGAAGAGCAACACACAGACACTGGCTCTGACGTCACCGGGCCCTGACGTCACATGCAAACCTGGACACCCGCTCGCTCCCGCGAAACTCAGCAGCCCGGCGCGGAGATCCGACCGCGGGAGATGCTTTGAATGTTGGACACCGAGGAACTGAAGATTAAACTCACACTTCTGCTTGTCCAAACATAACTGTGGCTACAGTGAACCCGCAAACACGAAAAGCAGCTGAAATGCATTTAACAGGGAATGTTTTAAGTTCAGTTTTGAGGACAAGGTGTGCATTTACTGCATTGAACGTTATGAACGAACATATTAAGGTTACAGCTGATTGAGCCACGGTCGAAATTGTAAAGTGCTCTACACACACACACACACACACACACACACACACACATATACACCTTTGTTTACGCTCGTGTGTTGCACTTTGTTTACACTTTGTTACAACCACAACCGATTCTGAGGAACTGCATTGTTTGGCGGAAGAATAATGTTTTTTTTTTTACTATTAATATCTTTACACTTTATTTGCTCTGTTTCATTTTGTGAAACCTTACTACGTATATTGAATAACCGTTTTATAATAACAATAAGCCCCGTGAAGCCGTGGTTTACATTGAATTTATAACAGCTAAGGGGCGTTGTTATAGGCACAACGCGAAGCGGAATAAAACCACGGCTTCCTGGGGCTTATTGCTTTATTTTACACATAGGCTAAGTGAAATATTCTGCGGGTTTAAACTGCATTTGATTAAAGTAGCCTGGCTTATAACATAATCAATAACTAATACATACATACATACACTTTGCACATAGGCTAAGTGAAATATTATATATATATATATATATATATATATATATATATATAGGCTATATATATATATATATAGGCCACACACACACTAGTCAACATTTAAAGTGGATCCAAACCTTTCATCAAAGTTGTCCTAAAACTTATAAAACCAAAATTGCGTTCTTGTCTTAGGACAAATTTGATTAACTTTTTTGATCAACTTCATGTTGACTACTGTATATATATATATATATATATATATATATATATATATATATATATATATATATATATATATATATATATATATATATTAATAGGCCTATTCTCTAAAATTAGCACTTTCAAAGGAGCACATAGGCTATGTTTCGTCTTTGTTGCTTCTATAGATAAATCCCTATGAATTTAAGTCCATGTGTTCCAGTGAGCCCCCTATGGACATCAAAATAACATCACATATTGTTTGATATGTCAAATATGTAATACAGTTTAGTTAGCCTACATTTTTGCCATTCCAAGGCTTTGGAGTCTTAAAAAACATAATAATTCAGGTAGAAATTAATTTACTAAATATGTGATAAACAACATTGCTAAATTACAGCAGTGCATATTAGAAAAAAGCCTTGGAGTAAGGATTTTTGACAGTTTCATTTGACTGAGAATAAAACGTGTTTCAAATACGATCAATCTGTTGCTTCTTTATGCGAAATAATCGAAATTACCATAATTGACCTAAATGAAACTATATTCTTCGCCTTCTGCTTCTGTTGAAAATAGAAAGCGACTATAATGAATAATTTCGTTTATTGCACCCTAAAAATGAATCGGACAATCATGTTGAAAGTCGTGTCGAACCTCACCTTTGACTTTGACCTCTAACCCGCAGAGAAATACATTTAATTCAGACTGTAAAGACGTCTTTGAGATTACATAGGCCCACAGAACACAATATTAGCGTTTTAATTTGCTTCAATCGTAGTTGAAACATTTAGTCGTTAGGCCTAAAAATGGTCAGAAATAGCAAGCTTTTTTTTTTTCCCAGAAAAAGCGTGTAGACTAATAACACATTTATGATTTTAGCCTGTATTTTTATTTTATTTGATGGTTTTTATCGAACAGCCTATCTTGAACATTAAATGTTTATTTTAATAATAACATGCAAAAAGTTATAAATAAACAATTATCATCTTTCCCTTTTGTCTTCAGCTTTTTTTTCCTTTTAATATTTTGCACGTGAATGCAAAGCAACATCTAAACAGTCTACCAAATCAATACATTCCTACATAGGCTAAAAATAGTAAATAAAACAAACAAAAAGCATGCACGTTAATAAAAATCTTGCCCCTAAAAGCACTGAAGAAAGCTCATATTCATACCCAAATGCATTAGGCTATTGCTTAATACAGAAAATAAGCGGTTGGTGCAACTGTTTCCGAGGATTAGCCACTGCCTATAATATAAAATCATAAATAAAGTCATAAAAATGTAACCATGGGTCTCCGTGTAGAGCCAGTTCTTTTTGAACTAGAAGCTCCGCAGATTTTCAAAGCGATTAAACCACCCCCCCTAATTAAATATCCACCCAGTCTCCGCCCACTATGCTATTAGACAGTTATTCCAAATTTCTGCGTACATTTTATTGCTTATTCGTTTTCTTAAACAAATATTTTTTTGACATATCCTGAGGAACATTACCACAGAGAAAACCACATTTGAGCCGTCACAAGAGGGGGCGTGTATTTTATGATCTCGCGAGAACTCGACTCGACCTCCATCCCCTGTTACTAAAGCAAGCAGTGACAGTGTGCTGCTGCAATCATGCTCAAAGCGATAAACAAGACGCATCTCAGGCAGTTGGTAAGACAAATCCGTCGAAACGAAGCATTAACCACCGCGCACTTTCATTTAAAGCCGTTCCTCGTTCTCTCTAACCTTTCTAGACAGAAATATACTCGAATTAGCTTAGCGTGCTGGCTAACCCGCTCATTCAGTTCTCCAGAAGTTGTTCAATATGTTACTAAACTGCTGTTCCTTTCCAGATAATCTCGTTTTATTGTGTTGTTTTTGAAATGTGATCATTAAAACGCAATGTTAAATGTTTAGTTATTTTGCTAACCTATTTTAACGGGTATATAGTATGCTAGCTAGCCGTCTAAACGTCAAGTATCATATATTCTCATAGCTTTTTATAGTTCTAAATAGAAATATTGACCATTTGAGCAATATTTAATGAACATGACATTGTTCACGACACTTTTAGGCACTGGTATATGATGATTAGTTAATAAACAGAGCTGGCTAACTATCAGTCAAGGTTATGCAATATGTAAACAGTGCATTATGAAACCTCTTCACTGTCCTTTAGCTAGTGTTTGACCTACAATGCATTTAAAATGTGACCTACATTGCATTTGATATGTTAATTTATTAGGTCAGACCCTAAGTAGTATCATATCTGTGTTATGTCTCAGATTTCTAATGACCTCTGTGGGCTGCAGGACAGTGTCTGGCTGCACTGCGTTAAATCGTAACCTCATATCAGTTATTTGGGTGGAAGGGCCTGCCAGATATTTATATCTTACTGTATCAGATTCAGTAGTTAACCAAACCTGTGTGTTCTTCCCAGTCTGCTCTGATTCAGAGGTTTCAGAGTACTCTGGTAGTTGCGGAGCACAATAATGAGACGCTGACCCCCATCACCCTGAACGCCATCACTGCTGCTACCAAGCTCGGCAGTGACGTGTCCTGTCTGGTCGCTGGAACTAACTGTGCTAAGGTATCATCTGGTGATGCACATTGATTTATGTGTAGACGTGATTACGAGGGTCTGATTATGGGTTTTTTTGACAGGTCGCAGAGCAGTTGTCTAAAGTTCAAGGGGTGAAGAAAGTTCTGGTAGCCCAGCATGAAGCCTACAAAGGTTTGCTCCCAGGTAAACCCAACTTTACTTGGTTTTGTTCATGAGTTTGTGTTCTTAACGGAAGATTTACTAACATGGCATGAAGCGTCTGACGGGTGAGGGACGGAGGTATTGAGTGATTTAAATGAAAAACTTTCTTTCACAGAGGAGCTGACGCCTCTCATCTTGGCAACCCAGAAACAGTTCAGTTTCACACACATCTGTGCGGGAGCGTCTGCTTTCGGAAAGGTAAATCCAAGAAGTTGGGCTGAAAGGGTGACATTGTTGTCTTTATTATTATTGAACTAGATTTGATCTTTTATCATATGTTATTTAAAAACTTTAAATAACTTTTTAATTCTTTTTTATTGGTATATATTTGATCTTTTATCATATGTTATTTAAAAACTTTAAATAACTTTTTAAGTTAGTGGGACTGTGCAGTCAGCATCATAAGGGCCTTTGTATTATCTAATCTGCTGTATTTTTATGTAACTCTTGTATTATCTCAACTGCTTTATCATTGAGCCATCCTGTTTTTTTTGCTTTTTTTTTTTTATTGGGAAATTTTTTCAGATTGAGAAAACTCTCCTATTATTATTTTTGGCTTGATTATTCCTTTTAACGGCAATGTGGTAAACATGGTCACTTTTTTTATTTTATTGACAAACTTTTATCAGATTGAGAAAACTCTATTATTATTTTTGGCTTGATTTTCCTTTTAATGTAATGTTAAACATTTATCAAGTATTATGTCTTATATTTAGATTTTTTTTTATGACAATTTTTTATTACTTTTTAAAAAATTGACATTTTTGTCTTGATGTTTTTTATATGATACTAAGCTTTTATCAGATTTAGCATAATTAATCTGTTTTTTTTCTTCATTTGACAAACTTTTGTTTTGATTAAGAACTTTGTAAAGTTGTAAAAATGTCAAATTTTTTGTCAGTTTTATCAGATTGGAAAAAAAAAACATTTTTACCTTGATGGGTTTTTCTTTGGACAAATTGAAAAAATGGACATACTTTGCCTTAATGTTTTTTTTTTTTCTTTGACACATTTGGCATTTGTTTTTGTTTTTTGTTTGTTTTTTCAATTTGATGACAAACTTTTATCCCATTGAAACTAAATTGACTCAATTTTTTTAAAATTTAATGACATACTTTTATCAGATCAAACTAAACTGACTTACTTTTGCCTTGATTTGTTTTTTTTTTGATGGTGAACTTTTATCAGATTGTATGAATTTGACATGACATTTTTGCCTTGAGCATTTTATTTGATGACAAACATTTGTCATTGAAAAAAAAATTCTGCCTTTGCATTTATTTGATTAAAATGTTTATTTACTTATTATTATTATTATTTTTTTTTATTTAATGATGAACTTTGTATAAATTGTAAAACTATCTCACTTTTTGCCTTGATCAGTTTTTGACACTTATTTGCCGTGTTGGTATTTTTTTTTGTTATTATTATTTGGTGGTGAATTTTTAACCAGAAAAATAAATAGATTAAAAATCTAAACTAAAAAAACTAAAAACTAAAATCTAACTAACATATATATTTGCCCTTTTTTTTTTTTTTTTGGCTTTCTAACATTAATATCAAAATGCAAAACGGTGCTTCTTTTGCTTTGCTCTATTTTTTCTTTTTCTTTTTTTTAGCTGAGAATCTTTTTTTTTGTGGTCGTGCCAAATTTACATACATTTTCCCTTGATCCTTTTTTTTTTCCTCCACGTGTTTGCGTCAATGATTAGTGTCGCTCTGCTTTGCTTAATGCAGGATTTTGTAGTTGCTCTCGTTCAGAAGTTATTTGATTATTTCCCCAAAGTGAAAAGCACAAATGGGAAATGGATTAGAAACTCTCATACTTCCGAGCCCCTATCAGGCTTCTGACTTTTGGAATAGTGGGAGAAGTCCGTCCTCAGTAAGTGCGGCTCTATTATATGCACGGTTATTTGTCATTCCACAGCCAAACTGTCAGGCAGCAGATCTAATGGTATTTAAATTGAATTGTAATACATTAAACAGTATCTTATGTAGCCTAACCCCAGACCAAAGAGATGTATTAGTCTCAATTTCCTCACTGGCTAAACGTATTTTATTTGATGGATTCTTAAGTGGTGGATTTGGTTTCATTATGTCACTATATAAAACACTTGAATTACCACTATGCAATATTTTTCACCTCCAGACATAACTTAGAGCTCTTTTTCAGACTCAACGATATTTATTCCGTCTGCGATGCAGGATGGCCAAAGTTTTCAGACATGCGGTGAAACTGCCTTTTGATCAATGCCTGCTGAAATAATGCGATTTCCAAACAAATCAAATCTGACCACATCTACAGATAAGAATGGACATGTTTCAATGGCTCGAACTTATCCAAGAGCTTCAGATACATCCGTTTGTCTTTAATAAGGGTGTGTGTATGTGTGTCTTCATTTGCAGAATCTCCTTCCAAGAGTGGCTGCCAAGTTGGATGTGGCTCCCATTTCAGATATCATTGAGATCAAATCTCCAGACACCTTTGTGAGGACCATCTACGCCGGTAAACATGCGCAAGTAGCACTTCTCAATGCAGCGCTTGCTGTAAACCTGTTTGCTTTCAAATGACCTTCCTAATTTGTTCCATATCCTTCTCGCTGTTCAGCACACAGTTTGTGATTTAGGAGTCTGGCCTTTGTGCACAGAGACACGCAATGACTCACGCTGACTTGAAACGAATCGTATATTTTCATTTTTAAATCTAAGGGGAACCCTGGAGCCTTTCTGTCCCACTTTGCATGTATTATTTTTCTGTTCACCATTTCTCATCCATAAAATCTACTGCCATAAATACTTCCTAATTACTCCATCCACTTTATCTTTGGCAAGCACAAAGCACTTGTGTAAAAAAAAAGAAAATTATTTATGAGACTTTTTTTAAATTTAAATGTTATTTTAAATCTGATAGAAACGTTTTTCATGTGAAACATCTAATGAAAAGTGGTGGTTTGCCACTTGTGGTGATCATTAATGTCCAAGGTTTTCAACCAGGTTCTGTGCATATGATTTATAACACAGTTTCTTAAATAATCTTAAAAGTATTTGAATGGACATTTTATGATGATATGTTTTTCATTGTGCAATGTAGTTATGTGTATTAATGACCTTAATACAAGCTATTATAAAGTGAGAATCTAAGCACCTTTTAACAAAAAAAAAAAAAATCAAGAGTCTACCAGTAAATATTAAAAGTTGATCTTGAATATCTTGTTTTATTTTTAATATTTTAATATTCTGTTTAGTTTTATGTTGTCTTATACTATATATTTTGCTGTTATTAACAATATTTCTTGTCATTTCCAACACCTTTTTTCCCGTTTTTCGTTCACAGGAAATGCGCTCAGCACTGTCAAGTGCAATGAAAGCGTCAAGGTCTTCACCGTTAGAGGCACTTCCTTTGAACCCGCGGCTGTGGAGGGGGGCAGCGCTTCTTCAGAGGACGGTACGGAGTCGTTGGATAAAGTTAAACACTGTTGTTTGTTCATGTTTTGCTTTAAGGTCACGCTGACTTTGATACCACACACAAAGGTTTATAGTATTTAGCGCTGTATATAATCTTCCTCTCCGCTGCGAGGTTTTGATGGTCTAGTTTGTTTAAACGTTGTCTTTAAAGTGATCGTAAAGGGCATTTCTGAACTACTCGGCCTGTTTATTTGGACGTCTCCTCACGAGATGTTGTTGCTTTTGCAGTCTCTCCGTCTGCCCCTGTTGGAATCTCTGAGTGGCTGGAACAAACTCTAACCAAGAGTGACCGTCCAGAGCTCACCAGTGCTAAAGTCGTGGTGTCTGGAGGTAAGAACCTCGCACTAGAACCACAATCATCCATTGGATATTACAATAACGTGTCCTTATATTAACTAATGCATGTTATAGAATGCATAGTTAACTCCCAAAAGCTGAAGTACAGTGTTTCAGCAACATTTAAAGACATGCTATAATAACCTAACGTGATATCAGCTCACTACACCATTTTTCAAGCAGAAGAGTCACTAATATCTACTTTTTAGTAAGGTACCTCCATATTTTACTTTCCTGAGCAGCATATATATATTGCACGATTAATTTTGCCACCCCTACTACTAATACATTAACTGTTATAATAACTGTTATTATTAAGAATCGCTCATTGTATATTGAATTAATGTCTTTTTGCCACATATGTAGCTTTTCAAGCTGGTATGACTAAATAAATAAAATAATTTAAAATATAGAAATCATGTAATTTGATATTTCGATGTACTTTATTGTATTTTATTATAAACAACATTATTGATTTATAAACAATGAAGCACAAACTCTCATATTTTGTTGCTTAATCAAAGAAAAATAACATCAGTTAATTACAATAAACTGAAACTGCTTTCCACAGAGACTACATCATCTTTGTGTTTCCGTTCATTGTTTGTTTGAACCGTAGGTCATGATGATGTTGGGTATTCCCTAGAAATTTCCAGCCTTTTTTTTTTTTTTTTTTTTGCTCAGGAAATCAATAGTAAACGAGACGGTATTGATCCTCCTGGAGTCATAACCTTGTCAGTAATTTCATATTTTATGCCCATCTGCCGTCTTTGTGTCATAACAGGGAGGGGCTTGAAGAACGGCGAGAACTTCCAACTGCTCTACGACCTCGCCGACAAACTGAACGCAGCCGGTATGATGTCTGTTTTGCTGATTTTTACTCTAGGTTCAATCTTTAGTGTTAGTTTTTAATCAAGCTATATAAATTTAAAATGAAATCCCCAAAATGTTCTTGCAGTCGGTGCCTCCAGAGCCGCAGTTGACGCTGGTTATGTTCCCAACGACATGCAGGTTGGACAGACTGGGAAGATTGTGGCTCCTGTAAGTACCGCTGTCTGATATCTCAGTGTGTCCTGCAGTCCATGCACTAATTGCCTCTAAAGAGATAAAAAAACAATATCTCTCAAAGTTATAAAACCACCAGGTTTTTAGACTTGATAAACCATCTTTGAATACAACAACATCTAATTGTTGTTTCTGTTTGAGTCCAGAAAGATGGATCCGTGCTGCCCTTTAAAAAGGTTAATTTTCCATTATCCGCTGTGAGTGGGACCTTCCTGCTGTCATTATCCACACATTAGCGGCGCTTTGAGGCGTTGTGATGTAGTTAATGGCACATTCCGGCTTCTGAATGATTTACCAGAGCCATTAGTGGAGCCGTGCACCACACAGGTCCGTCCCGAGCTCAAACCGGCCAAATCAGCCCCAAACCCAATTTTCTAAATGTTTTGACAAGCTTGTCAAGCGCAACGCGACCGTTGTGCATTTAGTATTCACCCCGAACAAGTCCCGAATTAGTTCTGCCAGTGAAATGAACTCGAGTCAAGATGGATGAGTGTTGTTTTGGGTCGATTGAATGTGCCTTTTGTGGTTAATCATAATCTTTTAGCCCTCAGGGTGAGGTTTTGATGACTGGATGTACATGATTTGGAGTTTTTTTTTTTGTGTAAAATGCGCATTTAAAGATGCGCACCATGATGTTGCAAATACAACTGTGTAAGTATGACGTGGAGTAGCTTTGACTGTAGTATAATTATATATAACTCATTTTAATTTTATATATATATATTTTATATATATATATATATATATATATATATATATATATATATATATAATATATATATATAGATATATATATATAAATAAGTTTATTAATTACTACAGAACAACATCTGGTCCCAAACTAGCTAGACCCTACCAGGGTTTTTATAGTAAACAATATATTAACAAAATAAAAATAATAATTTATGAAGTAAATGGGGAGGTGGAGGATGTCAAAGATCATATTGGCTTTTAGACGCTTGGCAACAGTTATCTGATAACTACAAGAAATCTTCAGCAAACTTTTATCCACCACCCAGTACAACCTCCTCCATCCTGTAGATCTGGAGATATTTGCGGGTCTCCATCACTTCAGCCCATCTGAAACACCAGCCCTGCCCTCCTTCCTCTCCCACTGGCTTTAAGTGCTCCGGCCGGCCGCGTGTTTGCAAATTGAAGCGGTGGCTCCCGGGAGAGAGCCGCAGCCACATTAAACTGCACTGAAATATTCATGGAGCAGTGCATTAAGCTGAGAGCCACTGATGTACCACTCTCTCGGGACAAGGGTGGAGGCGAGGGGGAGCTCCCTGCCACATCCCCCAAGTGCTCCTCTTTTGAGTAATTGTGAGGATGCTGTGGCCTGTGCTCGGGACGGGAGGTCAGCAGAGTGCTTCCGTGCCAACGCCGAGATCCTGCGCGGTTTAGCTCAGATTTACAGCTTTAAACGTCCTTTGTCATTGTATAAGTAGCAACCTGTGATGTTGCTAAATTGTCGCATGTTGAGGGTTTTCAGTCATATTTCTGTATAATATTCAAGCAGGAGTCTAGCTCATGATTTAATTTTAAGCACCAGGCTTGTTGCAGTTCATTTTAAGTGCTGCTAATTGAAACATGGCCCACCATATTGTTGCCAGGGGCGTCAGCCAATCAGGCTTGTGCATAACATGATTCTGAAAGCATATTAAATGAGCTTCCTGTCACAAGTAATTCATAACTGGCTACTTTTACACGTGAAGAGAGAATAATTTGTTTTAATATGCTTGTTAGGTAAATGAGAGAAATAATTTGATTTGCTTTACGGTTTATATGTTATTAATGTTAAATTTAAATGTTTAGAAAGTAGTATCATTTGATTTAAATGAATATAATACACGATTATTGGCCAGAATGTGTATATATAGATAGATAAAATATTACTTGATTTTAATGGAAAAAAAAACATGGTTAATCTCCTTTTTTTTTGCCTTTTTGATCCTCTCGCTGATGCTTAGGGTTAAATGGGCTATGTTTACTCTGTATCTTTAAGATTTATGTAAATTACGTCTGTTATGATTGGCTAATTACTTTGAACTGTCAGTAGTTTTCACATGCTGAGTACTGAATAGGCAGGAAATGCATATATGGGCGGTCATAAATGTGACATTATTTCAAAAGAGCAATAAATTGCTGATTTGTATGATATTTCCCTTTTAAAATCATTTCAATACTTTTTTGATTACTCTACAGGAGCTGTACATTGCGGTTGGCATCTCTGGAGCCATCCAACATCTTGCCGGGATGAAGGATAGCAAGGTACAGTTAGTAATGCACCCTCACACTGTAGTACACTAAGAAGATATCTTTTTTTGTGTGATAATATCTGCAATCAGAGGAAACCCCACCCATGACCAGCAGTGTCTCCAAGAGTTTCCAGAATATGCCAAGTTAACTCACTCTTAAGTGTGACGCTGTATTGGAGTGATTTAAAGGCGATCTGGAGGAGCCTTTTACCTGCATCCATAATTCATCTGCATTTCCCATTCCACATCTCTGGAATAGTTTCTGGAAGCACTGCTTTATCTGTCAGAGCCCATCACAACCATCTTCCTCCATATGTTGCCTTTAGGAGCATCATCCTCATGCTGATGAGATGTTTACAAGAATAATGTGTTAGCATCTTTTGTTACTACTGCAATTGTTCTGGGAATGGACTTTTGGGAATTATGGAGACTGTAGTCCATCAGCGCTCAACTCATAGAGGCTTTCTATTCAATACAGCCCACCATGCTAAATAATTTATTTAATTGTTTTACAGACCATTGTGGCCATCAACAAGGACCCAGAAGCCCCCATTTTTCAGGTGGCTGACTATGGTCTAGTGGCAGATCTGTTTAAGGTAAGATTCCTAGTTGTAGTTGTGACCTAGTAATAAATAAGTAAAAATATGTGTGTGTATATATATATACATACACACACACACAGTAGTGGCCAAAATTATTAGAACACTAGTATTTAATGGAAAAATGAACGTTTGGAAATATAAACTGATATTTATTATTGACACACTACAGAAAAAGGTTGAAATAACTGATTAAAACCGTTTTTTTTAGCTGGTGAAAATCCTAGTGTTCTAATAATTTTGTTGTAGAGTTATTAATGATCAGCCTATAATAATTTAGAATGAGAGTTTATATAATTTTTTTTAATTTTTTTATTTCTTATTGTAACATCTGACGTTTTAGAAGTAAATCTTTCATGCAATTTTTTTATTTTATTAAATATTTTGTTATCTTGTAATATAATTCTATTTAGGCGTTGTTATAAATAATTAATAACTAATATACCTAGATTTTTTTTTTTGATCAGCCTATAATCATTTAGAATGATAGTGTATATAACTTTACAATAATGCTTGTTTTCTATTATTAGTTATTGTAACATCTGATGTTTTAAAATTAAAAATTAAAAAAAGAAAAGTTTAGTTAATAAGGTTTAGTTACATCAAACATCTTGTTAACAGCCTATGTAATATTTAGTTTAAGAATTTATTTAAATGAATTGATCAAAAAATAAAAATGGCCCAATTCCTCAGGACATGAATAAGCCTTTTGCCATTTGAAGCGCCAATTAAGGCTAAAGTAAACATAACAAGAAAGATCAGAAAAAGACACAGATCCCATTTGCACAGAAGATCCTCGTCAGGTCATTAGAGAAATTTTAATCCAGTGCCTCAGACAATCAGCAGTACTGTTCAAGCTTATTATTAATAGTGTTAAAAATAAATTGTGAATTGTAAATTTCAAATGACCCAGTATTAATTTCTTCAGCCAAACCCATCTACATACAAAACCAGAGCGACTCAAAAAAGCTATCCCATATTTTCCTTGTAAATTTTGCAGGGAGCATTATTCCACCTAATGGAGAGTGTGCAACTTCTGAATTATTGAGTTGCTGAATTAATCAGTGGCGACTCGTGGCGCCAACCAGAAGCCTTATACACAACTTCTCCTTCTTTCGGGGCAGAAAAGTAATTGATAGTCGGCACAAGTGTGCGGGTGTAGTTTTTCACCTTTATTTTCTGTCTCCTCTCACCAGAGCTTTACACGCCCGACTGCGCGCCATAGTTCAAGGTGGCACACACGCTCACTGTGCCAGAGGGCTGCCACACACACACACACCACGTCCATCTGGTGTTGGTGTTTACCTCGTGTAACGCTAGCATTGTTTATTTCCCTGTGTTTGCCCTGTCATTCATCTTTTATTCAGGCGGTGTGTGCTAGACACAGGTGTGCAGGTAAACTGTGTTAAAGTGATTGCTGATGATGGGCAGTGCTGGTGATCAGCTTACACAGGATCACTCCTCAGATAACTGATTAAAATGTATGGGCTTTCTCCTCCTTCCTTAGATTGAAAAGTGAGCCGGGGACATATTGGGGCGATGATATAGTTTTTCAGGGCGCTCTGGAATACGGGAGGGCCTAGGTTGCTTAAACAGTGGAGAAAAGTTTGATGGATATAAATGGGTTCTGCTTTAAGGGACCCTGTTTACACTTGGTTTTGGTCAATCGGATCACAAGTAGATGATGGAGACACACATTCCCATCTACACCTCATGTTTTGTCCACTTTTGACCACTTCTGTCCTGATTTCTTTGAAGCAAGAGTCTATAGTTGTATATATATGGGTTTTCTGATCTTTCAATCTAATATTGTGAAATAGGCTTGCACTATTTATGTGGGAATGCAAAACGAGACAACAGAAAATGAAACCGAGCAGCAAATTTCGTTTATGTTCTGGTAGGCCCAAGACTACTCCAAATACTATGGGTTGGTTAGAATCAGGACTGCTAAGAGGATATTGTGCTTTTTAAATTTTTCGCCTTAAAAGCGAACCTACAATTTCAGACTGCAAAGCTGGCTTACATGCTTCAACGACACGTCCCGTCATGTTTAAGAATTCAGTCAGCAGGCAGAGAGGAGATGGTCTTTAGTGGATGTTTGAACACATTTACACAAGTAATCTGGTCGAATGCGTTTTTGGGCCTGTTTACACCTGGTCACTTCATGCATTTTCTTTAATCGGAATGCTATTGATCGTGAAAGACCAGGTGTAAATGCCCTCCAAAATGCTTTCAAAACGTATGTGTATCAGATCACTCAGACTACTGGAGGTGGTCTGGGACTCATTCCAGTTTAAACTGGAGAAGTGTAAATGCATCTGGTTGATGAAACCACATATGTAAATTTTACTCCTCTCAAAATAATAAACGTGCAAGAGCTAGTTGTAGGCTAAACAACATGTTATTAGACAGATATAAAAAGCTAATGCAACACGCATCGCTGCGAATGAGTGTTTGAGTATCTCTTCAGCAAACCGACGTGCAAACTGCCGCAAATGAAAGTCGCAGACATTCAACATGCAATCATCCTCATTAAACGTAGTAAGCCTAACATTTCTTTCCAGTGCTGACGTTCTCTCCGGTAGCTGAGGATGAATAAAATGCAGTGCATATCTATTGCTTTCGTTGACGCAAACTCAAATTTAATTTGCATAAAGCATGAGAATTGAAGATCAGGATTATATCCGTTTTGCGGAGACACATTTATGTTGCCAAGTGCAGTTGAAACCGGTTTAACAAATCAGATCTAATCAGAGAAAGCACATGAAGTGACCAGGTGTAAACGGGCCCTTAGACTACCTCTGGATTTGGTCAAAAGTGGACTCGCTCAAAAAGTTTCAGATCCTGTTTACACCTGTATGTAGCTTTGTCCACTTGGCATTGGATCAAAAACCCATCTTAATACCAGGTGTAAACAGGGTGTTGAAACAGTTGGGCCAGTTTATGTATTAATGTATCCATTTCTAGGTTGTACCTGAGTTGACCGAAGCCTTGAAAAAGTGATACTCCTCAGGAAGCTGGTAATCACCTGGAGAACTCCACTAGGAACCTGCCTTAAGAAGCTCCGAGCCAACGCTCCACTGATGCTCACTTTCTGAATGTGATTTTTCTCCAGAACAACTATATGTACTTACAATAGCTAATGTAAACATTAAACCACTTCTTTTAATAAAAGAATTAAGTGACACATGGCTGGAGATTTTCTGTTTTTCAAAGTTGGGTTTTTAACATAATTGTTGATGCAGTCTTTGGCTAATTCAGGGTTGTCCAAGTTGCTCCTGGATACCCACTGTCCTGCTGAGTTCAGCTCCAAACCTAATTAAACACACCTGAGCCAGCTAATAAGGATCTTTAGGATCACTAGAAACATCCAGGCTGGTGTGTCAGAGCTAAATTATGCAGGACGTTGGCCCTCCAGAAGCAGGATTGGACACCCCTGCTGTATACTGACCTCGGTGGAGTAGAGCTCATTTATCCAGCAGTCGTAGATGGTGGTCATTACATATTGTCTTATTTCTTTTTGTGTTATTTGTTTTTTGTTATATTTTTGTTTGTTTTGTTTTATGGCCCTTGATGTTGATTTATGTCATCCAATAAACATACTTCTACTTGTGCTTTGGTTTTGTTACTCATTCTTACATGACCATTATACTGCATATTTTTGCATTCTGCATACTAGAAAACAGAACAAATAATTTTACTTTAGCATACACATCCTCACTACTACAACAAACCTGACACTCACACACAAAAAATGACTCTGGAAGTTTGAATTTGCCAACTTTTAATTGCTTGACAATCTCTCCTATTATCAGTTTATAAAATCCCTTGTCGATAACACAGGATTAATTTGCTTCAGTCAGAAAGCAGATAGATCTTTTCAAAGGCTCATGCTATTGGGATGGGGGTTAAGGTTTAGGGTTATGACAACATTCTAACCATAATTTCTCATAAAAATCTTCCAATACTGTATACCTGAAATGTTCGCCTATCGTTTGCTCTCAGTGTTTTAAAAATACTTGAGTTTAGCACTTTTTTTTCTCGCATAGAATTTGAATACAAACATCAGCATCAGTAATGTAAGAAAGGCAAAGGTAAGAAATTTGGCTGAATCACACAGCTTTGAACACGGATCAAATGTAACCCTGCAGCTTTGGGGGAAAAGGACTGGACATTGTGTGTCAGTTACATTTCATACAAATAAACAAATCGACAAATAAAAACTCCCTCCCACGCAACCCTGAATGAGAACACGTGATAAGTCTTCCAGCCACACTCCGATATTGGTCTACCGTCTAAAAGAGTGTTTTTGCTGGTTTCATACACCACTCGCCCAACAGACACACTGAAATTCCTGAAGGATCTTCCAATGATGGCTCCCAAAGTACCTCTCCCTGACTCCTTGGAAGGTTGTGCAATTTTGGCAGGAGTGACAGAGTTCAAGTGCTCTTGCAGAGTTGGAGAGAAGGAGAGAGAAAGGGAAATGTGCATCTGTAAAGAGGAACGTTGCATGAGGCAGGTAGCAAAGAGCATTATCCTCATGTCACTTCCTGTGCCCCTTTCTGAGAACATGAAACCTGGGAGAGAGTATCATAGTGCTGTTTGAAACAGAAAGAGAAAGACAGATTGGCTGTGTCTGAAACAAAAAAGTGCTGCCCTATCACTCAAAAGTTTTTCAGGGTTACTGAAATCTGTGCCTGGAGTGCCACTGCCTTGCAGAGTTTAGCTCAAACCCTGACCAAACTCAACTACTAGTAATTTTCTAGCCTTGTGGGCAGTGCACTGACATATAGTGCCGTCGCGCTTCAGGTGTCCAGAGTTTGAGTCCCAGCACGCAGACCTTTCCTGATCCCACCCCCGCCTCTCTCCCACTTAGCGTCCTGTCTTAAATACTGTCCTATCCTAATAAAAAGGCAAAAACACTAAAAATAAATCTTAAAAAAGAGTTGGGAGTTAAAACTCTGGAGGGCAGAGGCCCTCCTTGGCTGGATTTGAGGAACCATGCCCTAAGGTTTTAGACAGGCTTCAAAAACCCTATATCTTCAGATCTGTCGATTCCTTTAGACAGGCTTCAAAAACCCTATATCTTCAGATCTGTCGATTGACACTTTTAGTAACCGCTGAACCTTGTTGGGATTCATAGACTGATAGTCCAATGTATCGACCAAATGGAGGCATTTCAGGTAGGCATGCACCGATTAGTGAACTAGTTATGCTGCTAGTCGACGTGTTGGATGCACACCAACAGTACACATTTTGGATGTCTTAACCTGACTGATCTATCTCAGTTGTTGGAGTCTCTATTAAGGAGCTGATGAGTTAGTGTGTTTGATTAGGAGGAGTTCAATAAAGTCTATTGTTGAGGAAACACTGGTGTAAATATCACAATGGCTATCTGAGATGGTTAATGGGTTGTCCAATCCAGCTCGTTTACAGCCACCTTCCTGCAGAGTCTGACAGAAACTTAAGGCTGGAATACAACTTTATGACTTTTGCCTAGAACAGGGGTGGCCAACGTCAGTCCTGGAGACCTATATCTCTGCAGAGTTTTGCTTCGATCTTGATAAAAACACCTGCCTGTAGCTTTCTAGTAAACCTTAGACCTTGATTAGCTTCTTCAGGTGTGTTTGATTAGGTTTGGAGCTGAACTCTGCAGGACATTGGCCACCCCGGCCTAGAATCTTTATCCCCAGTATACAGTAGGGGGGATTGGATGCTAGTTACCAACAGTCAGAACAAGTCTGCAGATTTTGGTTATTTGGAACAATTTCACAGAAAATCACTTTTCTTTACAGGCATGGATTTGTTTTTAGCTTCAGGCATGTTTAGCTTTAGGCAAGTTTCTGCATGAGTTCTATGAAAGTCTGGTAGTGTGTGATCCTCAGTGGTTTAGTGTATAATTTTTTTTCTGTAACCGTTTACAAAGTTGACAAGTGTATGATACTTACTGTTCAGATTTTAAAAGACGTAGTATATGCCAGCGTTTATTTTTGTACCATTCGTGACAAGGTAATTCCTATTAATCTTGCAATAAGAAGCAGGGGTAGCTAACCCTGCTTTTAGAGAGTTACCTTCACATAGAATTTAGCTCCAACCCTTGTCAAGCACACCTGAACCAACCAACCAAGGTGTTCTGGATTACTTGAAAACTACAGGAAGGTGTGTTGGAGCAGATCTGGACCTGAACTCTGCAGGAAGGTGGCTCACCAGAAGCAGTGCTGGCATAGAGCCATTTACACTGCCTCTGAAACTACTTGGCTAGTCACTAGACTCGGATATGCCTTGATGTCTTCCTACCTCGGGATACTGTCAGCGAAGGCATTATTTTTCATGTTTCTGACACAGCCAGTGAGTAAGCTATACAGAGAGAGAGAGGCCAAGAGAGAGGCTGCTTCAGCTGGTGTTGGTGGTCACCGTCCCAAACGTCATGCTCTATGTGTCCGGTATATGGCTCAGTGGAGTATCTGCCGGCTCCATAAGCCTGTACTTCTCCTCCAGAGATGGCTCAGTCCCCTGCAGGTGAATTAGTGGCTTGGTCTGGAATACGCGCAGACTTTCCTGGTTTCTCTTGTTGTATATGTTCACCCTGTGCTCCAGTTCCGGACTGGCCTTCACCGACCCTGCCGGACTGGGCAATTTAAGGTTGACTGGGTCCACCCTGCCTTTCTGTGCCAGGCAGGAGTCCTCAGACAGGGAAGAGAGCAGCTCTTTGACCACCGCGCTGGGGTCGCGGACACCCGGTTGTGTGCCAAGGGTCAAAGGGCTGCAGTATGGAGGAGGGCAGCAGCGCTGGCCGCTGTAGTCGGAGGTGGAGGCCTCCCGTACGGTGGAGCTGCAGTCAGTTGTGGAAGCCAGCGTGTGGCTGCTGACGCTGTGCTGCCGGGCTGTGAAGCTGCAGCTGGACCGGGACATGGTCGTGCTGGAGGCTTCACTTACAGAGCTGCCCGTGCGCTCCTGGCCACTGCCCGGGCCGTCAGCACTGACGAGGGAAGGCAGCAACTGGTTGGGGTTGGTAGGAAGGTGGACATCTATGGCTGCTGTGGTTATGACACGTGCACCAGGGTCGGGCACCCCGATGTCTGTGTGTACAACAGATAGTGTAACTTAGTGAGAGTGCCATCCTAAATATTTAAGCATCAGTGCCAATGGTCAACTGATGCATTAGCCAGACCTTTTGGCATTTTGAGATCAAATGATTACCGTACTTTATTGAACAATGGGGTGTTATCTTCAAAACTGCCTTGTCGATTGATATTATGGAATATTTGAGGGTATTTCAAGCAGGGTTATTATAGATAACTAAAACTTAAACTAAATTTAAAACAAAAAATAATCTTAAAATTAAATGAAATAAAATATGTATTTCAGCTAGTTGCCAAGTCAACATTTCTCATATTAATTTAGTTTAACTTGATAACTAAAAGTGAAATAAAAAATAATAAAGCTATATACAGTATACACTGTATACACTGTAAAAAACAACTAAAAATGATGAACACAACAAAATTAATCAAACAAAAATGAAAACAGATAATATTCAAATAAAAACTGATTTAAAATATTACAAAAAATTATAATAGTATCTTAATCATACTAAAATAACACTGATTTCATGTAAATATTACACAAATGTTTAATTTCATTTGCCTATTTTTTTTATTATATACTTGCATACTTCACTATATTAGATATAATGTATATACCAACATTTTTTGACCCATGATCCACCTTGCTATCTAAATATTGCCATCAGCCGATGAAGAACTTGTATCAGTCAGTCAACTAATATTTTGGATGTACTGTATGTATCCAGTGCATGTAAACAATTGGTTGCAATGTGTGCAATGTATCTAAATGATACATTTGGCAATAAATATGCAAATAGTATAAGCATAGATCAATCTAAATAAATAAGCAAAAAAAAAAAAAAAGAAAAAAAGAACTTACCGCTACTTGGCTCACTGTAATACTGACTGATGTAGTTATTCATATCATCCTGAACAACACTCTCTGAAAAAACAAAACAAATCAATGTCAATCACAACATTGTGATTTAACGAAACAAAACCCCCCCAAAAAAACACAGAAACATTTTTTTCCCTTTAAAAATAAATACATTTGAAA